>NW_018020876.1:57022-81104 GCF_002006095.1 Pseudomyrmex gracilis | reverse complement strand
GTCTATCATTTACCCCACTACTTCGCTAGACAAAGATGAGGCTACTATTCAACACCAGCTGTCTCTCTCTCAACGTTGAAGACATTTTCTTAACATGGCAAAGGTAGGGAACGCGCAGTCTATTTATATTATACGTCTATGGGCAAAACTGACTCTCAGTAGTCTCAGTACTCTCTCAGTCTTCTCTCTGATTAGTCTCAGAATCGCCAACGGTCATACCGCGTTGTAGAATACCAGTTCTCGTCCGATCACCAAATCATTAGTCTCAGAATGGCGTATGAATTAACCGCTTCAGATCCAAGAGCCATGTGCGCACCAAACCAAAACAAACCTTCTCTCTTATTCCTCCAAGAGAATGAGAATGAGAAAAGTGATATAGAGCAGAAGATGGAAGATTTGATGCAACACTTAGAGAACCCATGTCTTATAGTAACTCCTACTCCAGGTTTGTTTACAATATTAATTATTTAGAGTTCCAACGTAACCGTCGTCACGGAAGTATCGTTTCTCGGTCTTCTTCAGTCGACAACATAATTTTTTGATTTTAAGCAAAGCAAAGCATAGCGTGTGTTTTGCTGTAGTAGTCTTTGTGTATTCTTTTTATTCTAGAATGGCGTATGGACTAACTTAACTCGGTCCACTGAGCCAATTTTGCACCAAACCAACCAAACCTATTAATTATTTAGAATCAAAGTTGTTCAATACAAAATGTGATTACAGGTATCTGTGTAAAGGCCAGAACAATTAGCAATGAGAAGATTTTTGTGAATGTATGCATATCTGATAAAATTCCACCGCCAAAAGATTTATCCGATGCTGAACTACTTAAAATTATAGACAATGAAAACACTAATTATATGATACCACTAAGCATTGGAGCGGAAAGAATGGAAATGAGCAAATGTAAAAGATAAAAAGTTTTGTTACTGTACATTATATTTTAAAGAAGTCTGTTTAACAGTCATATCTCTCTTTTGCAGCTAGTACACCAACTCCAACATATGATGTGATGATAAATTCAGCATATTTCAAAAAATGTAAAGAAAAGCCTCAATTTATGGCATTTACAATATTAATTATACTAAGTGGAGTAGCAAACAAGTTCGAAAAAGAGATCTCTACAGATGATTTTATAATTTTAAAAAACCGAAAGGTAAGTTGTGTGTTTACGTGAAAAATATTGTAAGCATGACTCTTTAAGTCTACTTGTAATGATGTTATAGGTAATAGGAAAATTACAGCAACATCGAATAGAAAATCGTAAAGTCAGAAATCATCCACAAGTTCCTAAACCACTGATTGAAGAAATGTCAACTAAAAGTCTTTCACAAGATGAGAATACAAAACTGAAGTTTTTAATTTTAAAAGAACCACAGAAAGGTCCAGCTGAGCGTCTAATCGTTTTATTTGATATGCTAAAGAGTGTGAGTTGCATGAGCATTCAACAGTGAATTCATCTTACAGACTAAGAATACTGCGCAGGATTAAAATATGATTTGCTTCATCATTTTGCAGGTTTTAGTTGAGGATGTAGTAGTACTGGTGAACTCTGATCGTATAAATGTTACAAATGAGAAAGCTTGTCGCTCGTCCGATGTTTTTCTTCCCTACACAGTCAAAGCGGATACTGCAAGAGCCTTTTTAGATTTCAATATGAGGGTAAGATAAGAAACATTTCACGAAGTTTTCTTACTTGGACTAGATCTGTAATGTATATAATGTATTCTTATTTATTTAGGTATTACGTGTAGATGTATCAGTAGAGCCGAAATAAAGAAAATAATACCCCAAAAAATAACAAATTTATTTTGATTTTGTTTTCTAATTCTAAAAAAAAATAATGATTGATCTTGTCAAATAAGAGTTTCATCGTACTTCGCAATTTTGAAGTACTTATTGATATATGATGCCTACATGATATTACGATTACACTTCAATAAAAGTTATTTCCAATGATATGATTGCTATAATTACGGAAAATACAAAAACAAAATATAAAAAATATAACAAACGTATAAATAATTTATACAGATTGTAAAAGATTCGTCTCAGTATTCAGATACATGAGAGAGACCAGTAAGAGCCTTAAAAAAATATATTTCAAAAAGTAAACATAACTTGAACAAAGACACTAAAAAAGATTCATAGTAATTCTTTTTCCCTTCTACATTTCTGTATAAAATGCTGGCCGTTCAATACCTATCATGTTGAACATTAGTGGGAACAGATACACTGTATTTACACCTATCATAAAACAAGCAACATATTTGTAGACTAGATCGACAAACACCTTATTCGGATTTCTACTAAAATCCTGACTCTTCACGAGCTCTTTCCAATTAGTTCCTAATATGGCACATACTGTAATGTAGGTGAGAGATTTACAGAGAGCTTTTGTTATAAGAACGCCTGAAAATCCAAGTACAGTTCTCAAAAACATATGACCAAACATAAAATAAACTGGCCAAGTGATATAATATGGAGGCGAAGACTGTGACGCGTTTAATAAACCAGTAAAGTAATTAAGCCAAGCTCCTGTGTGAATTCCTGCTGTGACCGATACAACCATGGCAGTATCACTCCTAAAACAAAAACAAAAAAATCAAACTTCTATAAAATTTAATGCGCTACTTCGTTGCGCGTGAACTTGGCGCGAGGCGCCACTACTGTGCCTTTTGATTTTATAAGCAACGATATTTTTGATGATGGCAATTTTTAAATTTGTTCCTACCTAGTAGGAGTCCATTTATCAGGATTTGGATAATATACTATAGCGGCAATACTGACAGCAATCAATATCGATAATATCCAAAAGTTTGTGATGATGTATGAATTTGTTATATCTACTAGAGGTACTAATGGAATCATTAATGCAATTGCTAAAAGTAAGCCTGCCAAAACATCTAGCACAGTATGCATGCCAAGATAGATTCGGCTTGTACTGACAAGTATACACCTGAAACCAAATGTTGTAAGTTGTAAAATTTAATTATTTTATTCTTTCCCAATAGAAATTATTAATATATATCATCACTTACCAAAGAGATGCAATAATACAGCCTAAGGAAAATGAATAAATATACTTGTTCATAGTAAAGAATATAATGCTAAATGGAATAGAAAGACCGACCATGGCATGAGTAGATGGCATGCCATACTCTTGTGACCACTTATTTTGTAATCTTACTGCTGGTGGACATGCCGGTCTGGGCCAACAAATTACATCCTTGAGTACCTGTCCTGAAAATGGAAAAATATAAATAGAGGTTTAAAGAGAATATAAGTTATATAATACATTTAAATCATCATATATATATATGTTGTTTTTAATTATTGCCTGACTTTACCAGTACTCATAACAGTAGCCCAAACCAAGACTACTCTTCGCCCAACAGCTGCATCAACATTCCAAAACAAGAAAGGTATAAAAGTGCTATAGAATACTTCATCTCCTAGCTCAGTTCCAAATGAAAATAAATAATACCAAAATAAATTAGTGATAGTATAGCACGGATTTCCTACGGTTGTTACAGTTAGTTCATGTTTTTTCTTTGACTTGTCTTCCTGCTCTAAACATTCTGTTTGCTTTGTGCATCCATTGAACTGCCTATGTTCTTCAGATTTATTTATCTTTTCGTTTATTAAAACATGATTTTTGTCATTCCAGTCAACTTTCTTGTGAATATATTCCTTTTGATTATTTTGTGATGTCTTGCTATATCCAATCTCTTGAGAATGTTCATCATAATTTATCTGGACGCCAAAAAATTGTTGAATTAATGCGACCAGACGTGAGTCCTTTAAACGGTCAATTAGTTCAAGTGCCATTCTTTTTTCTCTCGTTGAATTTAATCATAAGTGTATATATTTCACAGATTAATAGTTAGGATAGAAAAAGAATCAGCACATCACTGTTGAGATTTTCTTTCATTGCTCGTCGAGAGTAATTGATATAAAAGTAAATTATATTAAATATAATTCACACACACGTATTGTTAAGTAACAATAACGTTTTTATAAAAAAAGAATCATTTTTTTTCTGATAAAATACAAAGAAACGAACTATTCAATATTCACTCTCTTGCCCGATTTCAATAAACCTAGTTGAACCTAATCCCTCCACGCACACTGCATACATGCGTACTTTGGATTCTGTTAAATAACGGAAACGCCTTTTCTTACGGTTTATACACACATGATAACGTATAACGTGTGACTAGAAGAGACGCAATAGCCAATCATTTTGCTGTTTTTCTACGAGATCAGACTGCTGATTGGATCCTGAATTTTGTTTTAGGTCATGCGTAAAGGGCCGCCGTCTACAATAGAAATAGGCAGTATAGGCTGCTTTCCTTTTAGGAGACACAAGTCGACACAAAAGTCATTCTGTCTTTGTTCAGTATTCAGTGAGAAACAAAGACAGAATGACTCTTGTGTTGACTTGTGTCGACTGTGTCTCCTAAAAGGAAAGCAGCCATAGAGTAAGAAGTAAGGTTCTTGGGATTATTTCATTTTTGTTTATACAAGTAATTATATATTTCGCGTTTTTTTGACACGCGTCTTTCATTGGCTAACAGTAATGCAGTAGGCAGTGCGAAATGGGAATTGCTCATTTCATAATTCTCCCGTTGTTTCTTCACCGAGAAATAGTTTATTCTCTACTCCTACAGCCTTACTATTTTTATTGATAGCTCTTAGAGCCATCTCTCCCACTGTTTTTTATTTCTACATATTTATCTGTTAGATACGACGGTACCGAGAGTGCCGTGTAATTTATTTTTTGGTCATTTTCTGGTCATTTACCAGATATATAAATTTTACCGACACGTGAAACAACGCAAATCAGAGTTTTAACCATTAGATTACACGATACTTTATCTGAAGGTGGAACCGGCCTTAGTCAATTGCAGAATGACATATGAATTATTGAGAATCAAAACACTTCAACTCACTGTCAGTACTATATACAAATCTAAAGTTCACATTACATACGTTATACATTTTCATTGGTAATGAACTCTGGAACACAGCCATAGTTTTTGTATAAAACAAATTGGTCTTGATTATTCAGATATCCGGATAATCCCAGATACAAAATTATATTTATTAAATAAAACTGTATTTACATATTTTATATATATATATATATGTATATATATATATATACATATGTCTACAAAGTACACAAATATATAATACAGCGTTAACTATCTCTGTCAACATTTGTATCTTTTTCATCTCACAGCTTTATGGATTTAATTCACGATCGTATAGGTTTACATTTGAAAAACAGTTGATAATATCTTTTGTTATCGGCTTAAGTATTGTTATTACTCGTTCATCTAAGTTTTCACCTGTCCGTATGATCGCTTCTTCCCACATGTCTAAAAGTGTGCAACGAGTAAGACTTAATTCTAGATAAAGAACCTGATATATACGTCTTACATGTGGATCTGTAGATTCACTTAACTCCTCAATTACGTTATTTAAATTTTGTATTCGTGAGAAAACCCAATTTATTCTTTCTGAAGATCCATCAAAATATGGAATATACTTATGCAGTCTTGACACATATAAACCTGTTTCACCAAGACGAAACAAGTTGTTACGTAGCTTAAAGTACTTTATTGCGGTGTCCAACATTGTCATTATCACATCATAAAGTTTCCACACATCATCATACTGTATTAAATATTGATCTGTACAAGACTGATAATCTATTTCCACATCTTTAATATGTAACACTACAGGTTCAGATGTCTTGTCAAATACTAAAGGAGCTGTTATGCTTGAATTATCTACTTCACAAGATGAATTATTGGTACTTATTTTTTCATCTCCTTTCAGTCTTTCTTGCGAAATACGAATAAGTTCAGTTGCGTATTGCGCCCATATAAGATTGACTGAATGTACTGCATCATAAAACTTACAAGTAGCTGGATCTCTTTCCAAATCTGAAGTATTATCTGCCTCGGTTATATTCATTGTTTTCTCGGAATATTTGAGCAATATTTTGCTTGCGATAACAAGATGACTTTTGGCTTCACAAAAACGATTATGAGAAATAAAATAGAACACTAAGTTAGCACAGGTACTACTCCACTCAAGATGTGCTGACTGTAAAAGTGCTTCTTCCATAGTATCTTTCAGTAATTTATGCATATATGATACAAATTCGTGTTTCTCGTGTGGATAAAAAATATATATTTTTATTATTTCTTCCAAAATAGTTATATGAAAATGATCTAAGATGATTTTTGGATTCGTTTCATGTCCATCGTAGAGCCCATCATATTTAATAGGAGTAGGATATATTTCTTTTGCTGTATATGTACAATACAGGAGCATTGCTGTACTTAAGCATGAATAACGCTCTTTTGTTGGTGCATTTTTCATGTATAGAATATAATTTAACTGCAGCTGTGTAGCTATAGCTAGTATAATATACTTAGGAGATAGTTCTTGTCCTCTCATAAAGTCTATACGCATTTTGCACAATTCTTCAGCTTTATTGAATTTACCACACTTATATAATATATATATGTCAACTAAAATTTTCATTGCACTCATTAGAATAGTATCACAATATGTATCTTTTAAATTCTTCATTTTACATATATCTGTAAACATAGAACATATCTTGACTTCTGTAGCTGTTATTGCTTTTATGTTCTCGGGAATTTGTTTTTTCATTTTTATATCTTTCTCGCATTGTATTTTCATATTACGTACTGAGTTTAGAAGTTCCAGATACTTTTTACTGACATGTAACTTTGCTGAGATATTTTTGCTGTCATCTGGCTTTTCTTTCTCATCAGATGCTAAACATAAATTCAACAATGGTAATTAAAACACACATTGTGTGTGTGAATTATAATTATTTGTAAATAATTTAGTTTTATACGTTACCAGTATTGAGAGTTCTTTTTTTTGCCCAAATTTTGGGAAGTATATCCAGAAATTCACGCATTATATGTATATATATATATTATATATATTTCTCACAATATCGAAGATGGTCTTTTGTACAAAAAAGTCGCTTCACCTCACATCAAGTACGTCCAACGTGCATTGAACGGACTAGAGATTTCAATTTCTGGGTAAATTGATATCAAAATCTAAAGATGCTTCTTAGTGATTCTTGGAATGCAAGAATAGTAATAGTTCTGTTTGTCACAAGAACATCTAAAAAAAACATGTTAGTTTAAGTAAATCATATTAAAAATCATAATAATGAAAAGCAAAACATAAAAAGTACAATAAGAATGTCGTAGAAAGAGTTGAGACACAAAACTCTTTTCTTTTTTTGAAAGCTTAGTAAACTTTGTGCTTATTGTGCTCTGTGCGATTAGGCCATTTTCTCTAGATTTTTATCGCAAATATAAAAATTATATGCCAACAATAAGCACAAAGCGCTTAGTAAACAATTGATTTTGCTGAACGTGATCATTTGTTATGTGTATCATGATTCAGAGGGTCGGTACTCTTAATCAAACCGAGGAGTAAACTCCGAATTACTACGAGAAAGATAGCACGATGACCTATCCTTCTTACTCTTATTGCAATTAGCTACATAGGTAGATAGATATATGTACAATCTAATCTACTAGAGTATGTTTACTCTACTAAGTTTTAGACTTTCCCAGCCTTAGAGATGATTATTTTTTCATGAAATTTCTTTTAATTTATACTCTTTATATAATAACACTCTTTGTGTACAAAGTCAAATTGATAAATTTTTGATACAACGCAGATCGTTACATTGATACAAATTCATGATCTTATATGTTTAGGAAAAAGATCGTCTTAGTTTTATCTTATAATACTGCCTGAGTATTGATTAGGTATTTGAAAATAAAATAAACTTTTAATCGACAATTTTATAAATACAAGATCAAATTACATCATTTCCGATTAATTTAACCGGCCGATTAAAATTACAAATTAATTCAAAAGCTATCGAGTTTCGCAGGTGGTATTTTATAAATTTAATCGGCCGGTTTGAGTTGGCAAGACCGATCTTGATACTCGACACGTGGGATGCGCTGATAGCGCGCTTCCCAACGCAGCCAAGTCTCGCTACAAATATTTCGAAGCAACGTTCTATCTATACCCTTCGTTTAACAAGAAATAAAGATAGAACGATTCAAAATATTTGTAGTAAGACCTTGACCGCATCTGTGATTGTATATTTGAAATAACGGATATTTTGTTTTTTGTTTTTCCAAAAATTCGCCGTCTACGCAGATGTATATTCGATCGTGCTAAATACGAGTATCGTTATCTCAAAACTGTTCCTTTCATAATTGACCCCACAAATTGTCAAATAAAATTCTCAATTCCGCCAAATATCTCGGTTCCTGCCGAACCTTCTCAGTCGGAGATGGAGAAAATAATACCGCCGTTTATTTTTTCTTAAGAAAAAAGCGCGTATAAAAAAATTGTAAACACAATTATAAAAACAGAGTTGCACACGTTGTACGTTACTCACAGAAAACTACCAATATAGATTTTTTCATCACACGCAAGTAAGAAATTCTTACCAACAAAAGTCTTGACGATGAAACGTAGTATTCACGTGCGACACATGATTCGAAAATGTTCGTCCTCGTGTTCGAAGTTTGGTTTTTGCCAGAAGTGCCAACTAAACACAATAAAGTTGACAGCAGTAGGTGACATCTGCGTTACGTTTCTCCCAACATACGGTCAACAGCATATTGTTAGACGAGAGGAAAGTTACGAAAGCAAATTCACTAGGTTTTAACGTATGAGATCGTAGGATTTTCTAGCGAATTTGCTTACTATGTGGAAATTTTTACCCTCGTTTTGAGATTACACAATCGATCGTCAGAATCGATTCCGCAAAAAAATATAATCGCTTTAAAATCGTAATAATCCATCGGACGAGCATCTTTTGGTGATGACGAGGTAAATATTTATTTATTGCCAGAGTTCAATATAGAAATCCGAGTGAGAAATTAGAATTAACCTGAATATTTAGCCAATAAGAATTTTTAACAAGTTAGTTGACTAGAAAGTTGACACATCCGAAATCTGCGTCGTTTCTTCAAAGGAGTCAACAAACACGAACTCGAAGGATATTCCATTGTATGTCAAAATTAGTCAAAAATAAATATTACAAAAACTCTAATTTATTAGACATCCTTATAGAGTATACATAAATACAGAAGTTGTCTGTACGTAACATAGTAAAAAAAAAAAACCTATCTTTATCAATATATCTTTTCCTCATCTTTAGGTTTCTGAAAGAGTTTTGAATTCACTATCGTATAGTTTTACAATATTAAAACAGTCTATAATGTTTCTTACTTGTTCGCGAAATAAGTTTGTTACGTCTTTTCTTAAATCTTCACCTGTTCGTACTATCTTTTCTTCCATTTTATCTAAAGATGCGCAATAAGCGAGACCTAATTCTAGACAAACAGCCTGATATAATCGTTTTTCTTGTAAAACTGTACATGTCTTTAATTTATCACTTATGTATTTTAAATTTTTTACTCGTTTATTATGCCATTCTATTGCCATTGAAGAGTTTCTAACAGAATAAGACAAATATTTATATAGTCTTGACAAATATAAACCTGTTTCACCAAGACGATATAAATTGTCAGTTAGATCAAAGTAGTTCATTGCGTTAGTCGCTATTTCCATTGCCGGTTCGCAAAGTTTGCGCACGTCATCATAATGTATTAAGTATTGGTCTGTAAAAGACCGATAATCTATTATGCCTTCCTCATAATATGCAAGTACAGGTTCAGATGTTTCGTCAAATACTAAAGAAGCTGTTAAACTTGAATTATCTATTTCACAAGGTGAATTATTGTTACTTATCTTTTCACCCTGTAACAATCTTTCTTGCGAACTACGAATAAGTTCAGTTGCGTATTGCACCCATCTTAAGTTGTGTGCATGTATTGCATTATAATACCTACAAACAGCTACATCTTTTTCCTCATCTGAAGTATTATCTGTCTCGGCTATAATCATTATTTTCTCGATATATTTGTTCATTATTTTGTTTGCAATAAGAAGATGACTTTTGGCTTCACAAAAACGATTATGAGAAATAAAATAGAACACTAAGTTAGAACAGGTACTACTCCACTCAAGATGTCCTGACTGTAAAAGTGCTTCTTCCATAGTGTCTTTCAGTAATTTATGCATATATAATACAAATTCGTGTTTATCATGTGGATAAAAAATATACATTTTTATTATTTCTTCCAAAATATTTATTTGAAATTGATCTAAAATGAGTTTTGGATTCGTTTCATGTCCATAGTAGATCTCATCATATTTAATAGGAGTAGGATATATTTCTTTTGCTGTATACGTACAATGCAGAAGCATTGCTGTACTTAAGCATGAATAACGCTCTTTTTTTGGTGCATTTTTCAAGTATAGAATATAATTTCTCCACAGCTGCGTGGCCATAGCTAGTATAATGTATTTAGGAGATAGTTCTTGTCCTTTCATAAGTTCTATATTCATTTTGCAGCATTCTTCAACTTTATTAATTTCATTACGTATATCTGACATATATATGTTAACTAAAACTGTTATTGCAACCGATAGGATACTATCACAATATGTATCTTTTAAGTTCTTCAGTTTACGTATATCTGTAAACATAGAACATATCTTGACTTCTGTAGCTGTTAGCTCTTTTCTTGTTTTGTCGGAAATTGTTTTTTTCGTTCTTATATCTTTCTCGCATTGTAGTTTGATATTACGTACTGAGTTTAGAAGTTTCAGATACTTTTTACTGACGTGTAACCTTGCTGAGATATTTTTGCTGTCATCTGACTTTTCTTTCTCATCAGATGCTAAACACAAATTCAATAGTAATTAAAACTCACATTGTGTGTGTGAATTATAATTATTTGTAATAAATTATTTGTAAATAAGTTAGTTTTATACGTTACCAGTATTGAGAGTTCTTTTTTTTGCCCAAATTTTGGGAAGTATATCCAGAAATTCACGCATTGTATGTATATATATTTTATATATTTCTCACAATATCGAAAATGGTCTTTTAGAAAAAAATAGTCGCTTCACATCAAGTATATTCAACGTGCAATAAACGGACGAGAGATTCTAATTTCTGAGTAAATCGATGTCAGTATCCAAAGATGCTTTTTAGTGATACTTGGAACGCAAGAATAGTAATAGTTCTGTTCGTCACGAGGATATCTAAAGAAACATGTTAGTTTAAGTAAATTATATTAAAAACATAACATTGAAAAGCAAAACAAAAAATACAGTAAAAATGTCGTAGAATAAGTTGCACACAAAAATCTCAATCTCTTTCTTTAAAAGTTTAGTAAGCTTTGTGCTTATTGTGCTTTGCAAGCTTTGATTCGATTTTTTCTCTAGATCTTTATCGTAACTATATATAAAATACGGTAGTTCCTTGCTGACGTGCCGAATTTTTATCCCGGTATCGTACCGGGATTCATCCTCATCAATTCCTAGAAGTGCTTCGCCTAAGCTTCGCGCGAATTAGTGGGGTCCGCGGCGGTCGAGCCAATCAGAGAGATAACATTTCTCGGAATAATACCTCTTTTGATATCTTTCTGCTCGCGGAACCGAAAAGCGGAATATTAGCGAGAAACTACTGTATATGCCAATAATAAGCAATAAACACAAAGCGCTCAGTAAGCAATCGATTTTGCTGAAAGTAATCATTTGTTATGTGTATGAATTAATATAAAAGAGAAAAAGATAGCACGATCATCTGTCCTGACTCTTATCGCAATTATTATCTACACAGTACTTAGATAGGTATACTACATCTGCTCTACTAGTTTTCGACGTTTCGAGCCTCAGAGAAGATGATTATTTCTTCATGACCTTTAATTTTTCATGAACTTATAATCCTCTACATACTAACAATTTGCGCGTAGCGCAGCCGAATTGATAAATATTTGATGAAATACAGATTTTTATATCATTACATATTTGCGGTCTTATATGTTTAGGAAAGATCGTCTTAATTCTATCTTATATAACACCGTTTGAGCTGTGATTAGGTATTTGAAAATAAAATAAACTTTAAATCCACGATCTTATAAATAAAAGATCAAATTACATCAATCCCGATTAGTTTAACCGGCCGGTTTGAGTTGGCAAGACCGATCTTGATACTTGACACGTGATTTTATATTGAAATAACGACAATTTTGTTTTCACTGTTTTTCCAAAACCTCGTTCTGTACGCGGATGTATATTTGATCGTGCCGATTCGAGAGAATATCGTAATCCAAAACTTCCTTCCGTAATTGAAGCCACACAAATTGTCAAATAAAATTCTTAATTCCGCCAAATATCTCGGTTCTTGCCGAATCCCAGTCGGAAATGGGAAAACTGATCACGCCGCGTTTGTTTTTTCTTAAGAGAAAAGCGCGTGTGACAAGAATTGTAAACACAATTGTACAAAACAGAGTTGCACACGTTACATGTTACTCACTGAAAACTATCAATATAGATTTTTTTATCACACGCAATTAAGAAATTCTTACCAATAAAAGTCTTGATGAAACGAGTATTATTCACACGCGACACATTATTCGAAAATGTTGGTCCTCGTGTATTCGAAAAGTTTGACTCTTGCTAGGAGTGCCAGCTAAACACAATAAAGTTAACAGCAGTGACATCTACGTTCCGTTTCTCCCAACAGACGGTCAACAGCGTATTGTGAGACGAGAGGATAGTTACGAAAGCAAATTCACTAGGTTTTAACGTATGAGATCGTAGGATCTTCTAGCAAATTTGCTTACTTAAGTGATAATTTTACTCTTGATTTTTAAAACCATGATAATTCAACGGAGCATTTTTTGATGACGACAAGGTAAAATGTATATATATTTCCAGAGTTTAATATAGAAATCCGAATGGGAATTAATCTGAATATTGAGCTGATAAGATATTTTAACAAGTTAGTTGGATAGTCGAAAGTTGACTCACTCGAAATTGCGTCGTTTCCTCAAGAGAATCAACAGACATAAACTCAAGGAAGATTCTGCTGTGTATATATATATATATATGTCAAAACAGTTCTAAAATAAATATTATAACAAATGTAATTTATTAGACATATTTAGAGTATAGAAATATAAAAAGAAATATAAAAGTTGTCTGTACATAACATAGTAGCCTTTGTCAAGTTATTTTTTTTCTACAACTTTATGAGCATTTTTATCTTTTTTATCTTCATTGTCTAGTGTAATATTATAAAATTCTGTTAAGCAATCGAAGATTTTGTCTGGTAGTGCACAAAGAGAGAGACCAATTGTTTTCTCAACTATGTCTTCATTTGTTTGTGCCAATATTTCTTCAGACATATTCATAACTGTGGTATAAGCTACACTCATTTCGAGCCAAAGAATCTTACGCATTCGCATTACATTTTGATTATTTGTTTCATTTAAATTTTCAATTACAGATTCTAAACATTTTATTTGCTTATTGTACCATTGTACTTTCTTGGATATGTCTGATTCAAAATACGATATATATTTGCACAATCTGGACATATATAAACTTGCCTCAACACTACGATGCAGTTCGTTATTTTCTTTACACCTTGCCATTACTTTGTGAAGATTTTTGTAGTTATGAATGAAAACTTCAAAAGCATCGGTAATATTTTCCACATAGTGATCTGTAAAATCAAGAAATTGTTTGTTTGCATCCAAATATACAAGTGACTCCAATTTCTCGTCAAATAGTAAAAGAGATTCCGAGTTCAAATTATCTCTTTCACAAGGTGTGTTATTTTGTTCGGGCGCTAACAGTCTCTTTTTTGAAACACGCAGAAGTGAAATTCCATACAGTCCCCATTGTAATTTCAGTTTATCATCTGCGTATCGAAACAGACTAACTTTTTGTTTTGTTTCAGATGTCTCGGTTGACATTGATGTTAAACTTACATTGTCTTGTTCAGTAGCATGCATGCATGCTTTGTCATTATATTCAGCCAATACTTTGTTTGCAATAAGAAGATGACTTTTAGCTTCAGTAAAACGATTATAATATATAAAATAAGTGGCTAAAGATGCACAGGCAATAGCCCATTCTATATGTCCTGATTGTACAAGTGCTTCTTCCATATGATCCTTCAATAACTTGTGCATGTATAGCACAAATTCATGCTTGTCTTTTGGAGACATGTTATACAGCTTTATTAATGTTCTCAAATTTGATACATGACTATTATCTAAAATTTCTTTGGCATCTGTTTCAAATTTCAAGTATCTTATATCTTCAAGATTAAAAATATCAATAAATGTCTCAGGAATAGAATAATTTTCTTCTTTTGTATATGTTGTATATAAGGACACTGCAGTAACTAATAATGCATAACTTTCATCTGATTTTGTATTTGTATAAAACTCATGTGATAACATGTGATATGCATGCAAAGCTGTTAAAATAGCTTTGGAATCCAATTCTTTTCCTTTTAATAACTCTATAGCTGTTTTAAAACATTCTTCCGCCGAAGTTAATAAATCACAATTTGAGAAAACTAAAATGTCACCTAAGAACGTGTAACTTGCTGCAATTGATATAACAATATCAAAGTGTATATTTGCTAAGTTATTAGATGTCTCTTTAAACACTTTTTGTAACTGGATTTCTTTAGATTTAAGTATTTTTC
Source organism: Pseudomyrmex gracilis (assembly GCF_002006095.1). Taxonomy (NCBI): domain Eukaryota; kingdom Metazoa; phylum Arthropoda; class Insecta; order Hymenoptera; family Formicidae; genus Pseudomyrmex; species Pseudomyrmex gracilis. The sequence continues at coordinate 66,424 of NW_018020876.1, read as the reverse complement.
TGTGATTTTCAGAAATTTTTTTCTTATCGTAGAATGGTTCTTCATCTGGACTGGTACAGTTTACATAGGCTAGTCGTATTGTGTATAATATTTGTGCAAGTCCCATGTAACTGTCATTGACATCTAGCTTTAATGATAAACTCTCCTTGCTGTTATCTGGTTTCTTGTTTTCAGCAGATGCTAAACACAAGTTAATGCATGTATTAAAACTACATACATTTTGTGTATACACTATTTGTAAATAATTGATTTTTATACATTACCAGCATTGAGAGATTTAGATCTCTTTTCGGCCAAAATTTTGGAAAGTATCTTCAGAAATTCATGCATTTCGTAGAAACATACATAGAATTCACAATATCAAATTTTTTTTTTTCAGGTAGTTACAAACAGATTACTACACTTCACATGCCAAGTATGCCCAATATGCGACGACCAGACAAGGATTTCCAGGGAAAGTTGTATCAAACAGAGATGCTTCATTAGTGATTCTCGAAACGCGTCGACACATGTAAATTTGTTCGTCAAGGACATCTAAACATGTTATTTTAAATCATATGAAAAAACATATGAAGGTTACCTCAAAAGCAAAACAAAACTTTAATATTGAAAATATGTATAAAATGTTTTGTCTTTCTTCTTTCTCTCTCTTCTTTCTCACCTTTCTTTCTCTATCTTTCTCAAAGCTATTTGGTACATCAACGAGTCGCACTTGGCAGAAAGAAGTCAGAGAGGAACCATCTCATCCAGTCATTGAGCCATTGAGCTCTCCTAAGCTCTCATTGATTATTTTGATTGGATCATATAACGCCAAGAACTTTACTTCTTAGACTTTGTTCGGATAGCTGTTGCATCATTCTATCTTTATTGCTCATTAGATGTAAAACAAAGATGACACAATAGAGCTGATAGCGTGCTCCCTGAACGCAGCCTTACTCCATACTGCCTACTTCCATTGTAGACCCTTTACATATGTACCGTCTACTTTTAAAAGTGGATGTCGCACCGTAGTTCTACATTTCTACACTTTTGTAGATGTATAGCGCTAAATCAATCAGCTGGGAGAGCTGTGAGCAGTCAAGTAAGTACAATGAGATGGTTGCTCTCTGAATTCTTTCTGTATATTATATATATATATATAATATATCATATGCACATAATATATACATATATACATGAACTATACATATATATATATACACATGAACTATAGATATGCGATACTTGCAGTATATTGAAACGCAACCTCTCTTAGTGCGAGATATGTATTAAAAATGGCATCGTGGAATCGAATACAGTCGGGTTTTTCTGCGGATGATGAAACTATTAATTTTGGGACCCGATTAATTGCCGAAAACAATGGCTCCTTGTACGAGGCTCATACTGTGGCAATGATCGCTTCTACGGAGAAGGTAGTTTTACATTAATGCTGATTTGACGGTTACACAGAATCGGTTGTTTTAGTGATCTTTTTGTCCTAGAATATACACGATTATACTATAATTGAAAGATAAAATTGTGACACGTTTCAGAGTAAGGAAAGTTTCTTTTAAAGAAACTAACTTTCATCTATGTACAAATTTGTAACATCACTTGTCTTTTATTCGTGTAATGTTTAAATTTTTGCGCAACGTGCGCATGCTCCAATTTGTATGCGCTATCATACCGCGCATTTAAAAATGATCAACGAAACAATTTACTGATATGAAAGTCACCGTTCAAATATAAACATAAATGGAGTAATAATGCGCTCTCTCTCTCTCTTTTTCTTTTTTTTATAAATTGTAATTATATATACATATTACACAGAATATTTTAGTGTATTATTAATATTGACTAATATATAATTAATGTGTTATTAAGGTGGACCAACAACCAAATGTTGTAGCGTGTTTTTATCATGGCAGACTTTGTGCGGCAATTGATAAATCACTCACAATTTTTAACGAGATATGTGATGAAATATTATGTAGCATTAACTTTCCATCCACCATAGTTTGTTACTGTATGTCCAAAGATGGTTTCTTTTTATTTGTGGTTCTTACAAATAGGATCTTGTATTGTTTGCACTTGTCAGATGGAAAAATAATATTTACCAAGTAAGACAATTTTGTATAAGTAAACAATATCTAAATAAGAATAATTAGAAGATTGTACTAAATAATTTCAATATTTTTAAATTACACAACTTCTGATTACAGAACAATATCTGATAATGAAGATAACATTATACAGATATTTTTAAAAGAAGAAGACGAAGAAACATTTATAATTTTAATTACAACTGCTGGAGCTATTTACAAGTAATTATTCTTTATATCATGATATATTGTTTTCTTCATGATATATTAATTAAACTTTATGAGTAACTAAACTTAAATATTATAGATTTTCCCAATTTTATCCTAAGGCTTTACAAAGTGCGTTTATTGATGATGATAAAGCTGATATTGCTAAACATGTAAAAAACATTGAATGCTCTCGGTTGTATGAAGGATTTACATCTCCAGAGGTAAAATACATTTATTTTCTTTATATATATAAATTGTTTTTATCTCTTTACATAACTCATTGAAAAATTTGTTACAGTTCTCATGCGCTGCGGTAAATATAATATCAGAAGAACTATTAATAACTATGGTCGGAACAAATTCGGTATTTACATGGCCTAATAAAGAGTATAATAATTTTCACAATGTATTTTCATTTGGATATAAAAAAATAAAACCTCTTTATGGTAGCAAGTAAGTAATTGAATCTTCATTGTATTAGAACAATTTAATATTATCTTGCATTTTTAATTTTGTTCTTTTTTAATATCATGTGTGATTAAAAGCAGATATTTTGTTTCAGTAAAATGCTTTGTCTGCGTACAGATCATAAATTAACCATTATATGTCCAAATACTTTGCTTGGGTTAAAAATATGTGACAGTCCAGTGCTTGATTTTACAATAATACAACATGATGCTACTAATTGTGAAATTTTATTTTTGACGTCATCTAAACAAAATCGCTCTGTGTATACATTGTGTCTTATTTCGTTTCCAGGTGTGTGCGCGTGTATGTATGTGTGTATGTGTGATCAGGGTGGTGAACAATTTATTTGTAGATATTCTATCTAATAATTCCGTATTATCTTTTACATATAATAATGTATATATATATTCTTTTTTAGAGTTTGAACAAAAATTGGAGATCAATGTTCCCAATACTGCTTACTTATTGGAAAACGTGCATGCTTGCAATTATATATTTTATCTAGAAGGCATTACCGCCGAGAACGACATTATTAGCACATTTAGAGTGAAAGCTATAACAGAAAGTGTTCCGGAAATGCGTTTAGCGCGACTCTTAAAGAAGAAGCAATTCGATACAGCGGAGGATTTTGCCGAGAGATTGGGACTTTCTGTGGAACCTATTTATTGTTCTAAAGCGGCTTTAATTGTAGAGCAACTTAACCCTTGGAGCAAAACGCCCGATTCAATTAACGTGGACACACTAATAAGTATTTTAGATAAAATACAAAGTGTGCAATACGTGACTGAATGTTGTAGCAAAGCCCTCATTTCTGATTATACGCAGATGAAACAAATCTATTTATATGCTCAGCAAAGAATAATACAAGATATGAAGGTATCGTAATTTTTGCATGATTATCAATATTTTTATTGTCATTATTTTTTTATCGTCATCTGTTCTTATTTTTTTTTATTTAGGAAGAAAAGTCAACTGTTCAATTTAATAGCCAATTGTCTTTAATAAATGACACTTTATACAGACTCGAGACTTTTCGAATCATCCAAGACAATGAGACAGATATGTTGTTGAAGGATAAGGCAGTTTTGAAAAAGTGGATAAGATTTTCGCAGGCAAATTTATTAGAAGAATGTATCACCTACTTAAGCATGGTACCGTGTATAATCGTAATTACATAATCCTAGTGTAAAAATGTGATGATCATTTGTGCGTTATATTTCAAAAAGTTAATTTTATCACTTATCACGTATTTATAGGGACAATTGAAACCTGCCACTTTAATTTGGACAAGGCATTACCGTAAGATAGTAAAACATGTAACCACGCAAAGTATACGAGACATCCTTGGAATATTGCCTGATGATATGGCCCCGTCATGCCTATGGCCGTGGCTTATCCATTTCATACCAACATTATTATCTTCGCTACCCGATAAAATGGATGAAATTATTTCTTGGGGTGTGAAAAAATTAAAATGCCTCGAGATATTTCATCGTACCGCATGGCCGGAAATAGGAATAGATTTTGCTACGCAATTTCTAAAATTGCTCAAATTCGAAAACAATCAATCCGTATATTTCTATCAAGAGTACAGCTGCCAGAACTCTGCTCTCAAGCAGCTCATGATTCTTCTTCAAGCTCTATCCGATATTAAACAATTGAAGACTGTTTACAGGTAGGTGTAGTATATTACAAGTTTAATTACTTTATGAAACGCGTATAATATTCCAATTGTAAATTTCACATTTTAATGCAATAGTTTGAGAGTACCTCTCGATATGTACGTCGGCTCACCTAGAGAAGCGATTTATTTACTATTGGACAAAATACATTTGGATGAAATCTCAAATTTTGTAAACACCTTTCTAAAGGACTATACGCTTAGTAATAATTTACAAACCGATGCCGTGCTATGCGCATATATTCAGGTTTGTATCTTTATTTTTATGTAATGAAGAATTATAAATATATAATTGTGTATAACAGTGTGCATAAATAGATACATGCGTGTTATTATACACATGTACATTATATATACAATTTTTTTTAGAAAACTACTAAAAATTCGAGTGGTTGGTGGATTGACGAGGAAGTTCTGTGGGAAAAGAGAGTTATTATTTTAATAAACCTTATACATAACATAGAGGTAAACATCGTTGCTAATTGAAAACTGCCAAAATACGTTTTCTACTTCTGTTTTATATTTATACATGTGTACGTTTTGCAGAATCGACTAGAACAGACTCTCGCAGTTTTAAAAAAAGTACCAGTGCCTTGGAGCTCGGCTGTAACTACTCTGGCGGAAACAAGCAGTAGTCTCGATCACAGCTTGTGTTTTAAAATCAAAATTGAACGTGACTACGTACCGATAAAGCTCGTATTAAAAAAATACGGATATTCAACAATAGGCGTAAATAACGTTGGTGTCATTAATCTTGTCGTTATTGTTGTATGACGCGTTTTGTGACATTTTTTAATAAACTATTTATTGTTTCAGAGATTAATATCACGTGTGATAAAGGAAGATCGCGATTGCATGATCGAAGATATAGATGTGTTGACTAGAAACGATAGGCAGTTTAAACGAGATGCATTTTGTCGATGCATAAACGCTCGATTGAACGAAGGGTAAATATTGTAATTATTTACTTTGAGTTGTTACGCAATGAGAAAAGTGCGGATAATACTGCGGTTCTCTCATCTTAATGTATTATATTGTACTATATTGTGTTTAGAAATCTGCAAAAAGCAATGAACATATTACATCACTTAGAAAGTGATACTGTTGACGTTTTGTACTGTTACGAAGGAATTGTTAACTACGTCGTTGCAGCTTTTTCTTTTCGGGTAAAAACAGCTTCTTGACAAATACTAGATCAAAATATGGAAATAAGACCAATCTCTATCAACTATATTTAATCATACATTGACAAGTAAGTCTTATTTTTTTTTCTAGAATGCATCGACATCTTTGGCCTATCACATGGAAATGCTAGATTGCATTGAGTTTAAAATATATAATTTGTCACAGCAACCGAATGCTTGTGCTTCTTATTGCGATAGAATTATTAGTGCAATAAAAGATTTAAAATCATTATATATATTGAAAAGAGATTATAAAATTGATGTCTCAATGAAGACTTACCGCACCCAGAAGTCGCTTGTGTTACGCAATTGCATCACAGAGTTACTGTCAAGTATAAAATATATATATATTCAATTTATATAATTAAAATATTATAAATTAATTGTTTTTTACATATATATATATATTGTATATTGGTGTTGCAAGTATATATTGCTAACTTGCTTATACAATTTGATAGATATGAAGGAGAGCGATTTGTCAATAATACACGAGACGGCTATTAAAATCGCTGAACTGTTAGGATTAGAAAAATCATATGCAACTTTAACTTTGCTGGAAAAAATAGAAAATATGAACGCGTTACTACAACTTGTCAAGTATATATATACATCTTATGATGTTCTTATAATTTCTTTCTCTCTTTCTCTCACTTTTTCTTATGTATTCAATTTACATAGATATACTGTTTCTTATCTTGCAGTAATAACGTTGAAGATTTGAGCATGAAAACAGAAGAATTTAAAAATATATATAAAATATGCTTATCAGCATTACAACATGCTGTTATAGATACAAGTATTGTAAAAATACTAAAAACTTTAAGTATTTTGATGTTAAATACTTGTCAAGACGGTATGTATCACAAATTCGTACGAAAAAAATCGAAATGACGCTAAATAATCTATATCGTATTAATATTTCACAGGTGACTTGCAATCTGCGTTAACACTTTATAATTGTATCAGTGTTTGTCCAAGTTCTTCTAACAAACATAATTGTGATGCGAGACAAGAAATCGTGCCACTATCTAATTGGAAATTATACACAATATATAAAGATCAAGCGATAACTTTGGATCAGAAACTGTTGTCTTTTTTTAAGGACGCAATATCTCTTAACATATTCTATTCAAATCAAACTGATAATTATAAAATCACGCATTCCAAGGTATGTGATATCCTCTGCTCCTCCTATATTAAAAAAGGCATTTGGACCGAGAGAGAAGTGCGCGTTTGGAGTCGAATATATCGCACCTATTATTGCCTCTTTGCCGATTGGTTGGTTGGTTGATCGAGTCGAATCGAATCGGTAAGATCGAGAGAGTAAATAATGAAAAGCGATTTTGAGACAGTTCGTCGTATATGTAGAGAAAATTAAAAACGTAACTAAAGTCACGTGACAGGAAAGAGTAGAAAAGCAACACGTGAAAATAACGTGACTGTAATTTATATTATATATAACATTAAATAATACATATACATATAATTTATTATATATTTATAATATTATACTTTATATTGTATTATATGTATTATATACATACTACAGAGTAATGTCACTGACCTCCGCCGCGCGAATTTGGCGGGGTCACTGACCTCGGCCGCGCGGCCTTAGCGGGGTCACTGACCTCAGCTGCGCGGCCTTGGCGGGGCACTGACCTCGGCCGCGCGGCCTTGGTGGGGGGGGGAGGGGTCACTGTTGTGCTAGTTACATAAAATTTGTGTATAAAAAACTATGTATAATATATAACATATTACTGTTTGTTTTTATGCGTAGGAACATATGAATCAAGTGTTGAATAACTTTTTGGAAAATTCGATAACAATACAACTTCAACACAACGATTATTCCTTATTGCAAATTTTCAAGATGTTTTATTTTACATACCACAGTACATTCACGAAGAACGAAATCGTAATGCAAAAATTGAAATCTATAATGTATCAATTTTCCATCAATTTATTAAAAAAATTGTGTACTGGGCGATCGTTCGATTTGCATCTGGGACTATCTTGTCTCTTTATGTTACCCGAGCAGGAAGCGTGCACTTGGCTTTCCACAACTTCCACATTGTAAGAAAATTAAACATCTTTTTTTTATAACTAACGCAACAACATTACCATTTACAAGCAATTCTTTTTATAGATACCAGACGGATTATATTCGTCATTCTACCATTTCGACTCTTGGATATGAACATTCACGCTTGAGAAACGATCAAGAATCATTACAGTTATATGAGTGGTATAAACTGCTTCACATTTGGGCACAACGGCTTTTAGATTACTCGATAGCTTACAAAGGTATACTCTTGCATTGTCTCTGTATATGTATAAGAAATCCAATTTTTTTTATCAAAAGTGTAGCAAGATCTATTTTTATCTGCAGAAATTTGGATAAATGATACTTCAAGCAAAAGAGAAATTTTACAGGGAATTATAAATAGCAATAAGGAGAATGTAATTACAGTGCTAAAAGATTATTGTTCTAATTTCGGTTTCAATTTCAACGATTGTCTCTTGCTTTACCTGCAAACGTTGTTAAAAACTTGGTGTCCGACAATAACCATTTCAAATACAAATGCAAACAAAGGTAAATAAACTACAAAAATAAACATATATTTGCAACAGTCAATATTTAAATCAAATATCTTTGTGCACAAATATCTGAACAATATTTTATAGAATTGATCATCTCGAGAGACGAGGTGGACGGATTAAGAAACAAATGTAATGCAATTGTTGCACAAATGGATGATAAGTCTATGCTGAAGCGATTTGTTCCTGTATTATGGGAACAAGTAAGTTATGAAGAATAAAAATCTCAGTTTTAGCGCAGTGTTCTTATCTGATCTCGTTATCTATGTAAATCTCGTTTTGTTTTTTAAATTTAGATCAGTTTTTATCACTACGAGGTGTTTATTATACTAATGGATCTAATAGAGGATAAAAGTATGGATAAGAGAAATTATCTCTGTTTTTTGCAAAACTACACGCGAAATGGGTAAGTGCGCAAATTCGCAATTTCGCGTTTAGTTCATTTAGAAACTAAATTAATCATTACATCTCAGACCTCCTACATCAATGGAACAGGACGAGTGGATGCATCTTAATCCGGGACATAATACACTGCCGTCAATAGCGCAGTGGAGACTTCCGTTCTTGCACAAAGTCGACATTTGGAAGATTATCAGTACGTGATGTATATAACTTGCGCGTATTGCCTCTTTGCAAATTAAGTTTAAAAAAAAAACAAACAAACAAAAATCAACTTAAATTTGATATTTTTTATTGATATTTTTTATTGATATTTATTTTTTCACTCTAGCTCCCGAGTTGAATTTAAGAACGTACGAAAAATGGCTCGACATCACGCCCGTTCTCAAATTAGAAACGCATTTGATATGCACGTTGGCTATTAAAGGCGAGGTGACTCGTGTATGGGGAAATACGTCTGTTAAATCGAATGACACGTGGTCGCTTTATTCGAAAAACATCACGTTGCTCAAGGAAATCAAGAAGTGCATACAACGAATTTCCGACCCGGACGGTTTCTATTACGGCACCGCGGCGCTCTATTACGTTGTGAATCACACACCGCCGGGTGCCGATCGCGTCGCTGCCGCGAAAGAATGCTACGAGTACGCTCAGCTCGCGGCAAATTCCACTAAATTTGAGGAAGGAATGTTGCAAGTACGATGTTTTTAATTAAAAAAAAAAAAAAAAAAAAAAAAAAAGACGGTACTAAATGTGTATTCTACATTTCTCTTCGCGT
>NW_018020876.1:20000-57006 GCF_002006095.1 Pseudomyrmex gracilis | reverse complement strand
CGGCACCGCGGCGCTCTATTACGTTGTGAATCACACACCGCCGGGTGCCGATCGCGTCGCTGCCGCGAAAGAATGCTACGAGTACGCTCAGCTCGAGGCAAATTCCACTAAATTTGAGGAAGGAATGTTGCAAGTATGATGTTTTTAATAAAAAAAAAAAAAAAAAAAAAAAAGACGGATTGTACTAAATGTGTATTCTACATTTCTCTTCGCGTGTTTTCTTTTTGTTTTCAGAAAATCAAATCCAAATATTTAAGATTTTCGTCCGAACATATTCTGCGTACACACGGACTGGACAATGAAAAATATCTCGCTCTAATTGAAAATCCGTCCAAACTGGTATACGAATTGTATAACGACGAGAGCATACCGTTGCGATATCGAGAAGCGACCAGATACAGGCCCGACATCAACGCTGCCTTTAATAAATTCTGCGAGCTGTTCTCATTAAACGTGATCGAACTGCGTTTGAACTTGTTGCACGAGTGGTTGCAAACTAACGCTAGATTCACTGAATTATTGTCCCAAAGCTTCACGGAAACGTTTGTGAAAACATCCGATCAGAACGTAGATCGCGACATGGAAGATAATTTACTTAGGTAATGTAATTCAATTTTATTTTTTTTATTTTTTAAAAAGGATTCCATCTCTTCGCATGTGATCGATTAATCATTGCGATGTGTTTACAGAACGCGTTACATGCTCGAGTACGAAGGTATGGACAAGTTTATACAAGTTGTCATAAATATAGGTTTTGGCGAAAATTACGGCGAGACCGAATACAATTACAATGTGCGATATCGAGTGCTCCGAGTGCTGCAGACTGTCGTTGACACTTCCACTCTGGAGAAATTGACCGCACGAGATATACGCACATTTAGGTATTGTTTTTGTCATTGTTGTTAATTATGATACGTACATATGCATCTCTAAGCGCACATATAAATATAAATTCGTGTTGCGATGTGAATTGATCTAGAAAAAATGGTAACATTTCAGAAAATACATAAAGACATTGGAGTACATCTGCAAATTGGAGTCGATAGGAGTGTGTTATAATATTGACGCGTTTGAAGCGTGTTCCAAACGTGAACTTGTTCAGATATTGTGGGAAAGGCAACGTTATTCGTCTTGCGTTCTCTCTATCATAGCGCAGATTTGCATCGAGTTTCAAATATGCGACATTCTATTTTGGGATAAAATCTTAAGTCAAATGACGAAGTTGCAAATGGTAAGTTACGACTTTCTGAAGATTCATACTGTGTGTGAAGATTTTCTACCATTGAAAATATATATATTTTTACAGGTGAATGATTTAAAAAAAGTTTTGTTACAACTACAAAGTGAGAACGTAATCTTGCATGACAGCGGTTACAAAATGAGTTGGCAACTGATTATCTCCGAACCATTCAGAGAAATGGATATAAATCCGAGTTCCGAGCAAATCAATCATTGCGTAGAAGCAATTTGTCTGCTATATTCGTGTCCTCTGGCGCACGAATTAGACTTCACTGCCATTGTGAGAAATTGTTTTCAATGTAACCAGGCGTGTTTGGCCGCCGCGCTTCTGCCATTTTTAAATGAATCCGAGACAAAATTCGTTTTGGAGGTAATTAACTTAATAATTTTTTTTAGTATTAAACGTATATATATACATTTGTAATTTTTTGAAATCTTATTTTACAGATAATAAATCAAAAGTACAAAATCGCGGAACTTTTGGAGAATCTAAATCACTTGTCTTCCAAAGGCGTACTTACGGTCGAACAAGTAAGTTTTACGCCGCACAGCATTTTTTCTTTCTGTTTATAAAATTGTGAAACACATGAAGGAACAAATACATCGATCTATTTAAAAACATAGTAATTTGTATTTATGTTGGTATGTTTGCAGAGTATCGACATTATCAAAACCTCCGCGCAACAAAAATCATAAGAAGACATCTAAAAAAAAAAAAAATTGTGAAGAAAACTTTATATTGAAAACCCCGATTTGTATCATTGTATAAAATAAGCAATCAAATTATGTATATCATATATCAATTTATATATCATAATTTTTGTATATTTATAAAAAATAAAAATTGTCCGTTTTCCGGTTTATTTCCTGCGTGCAATTTGCATATCGCGTGAATGTCGTACTTATCCATCCACATGTACGCATCGTGTCGTCATTGCATCCAGCGTTTGATCAATTCGAACTCCATGACTACTCTTTTACGGGGGGATTGTCGTTTCTCCGATTAAAAAGACGTCGCATCTTTATCAGTATTGTTCTCGCAATTATGGTGAAATTAACGACGGATATTGTCGAGAGAAAATGTTCTCAGATATTAACAAACAAATCGCTGAGTAAAACGATAAAAAAGGCGGAGTTGTGCAAGTTGACTCATTTACGTATGAACGACATGTTCATCAGCAGTATCGTAAGCTAAAAACATCTCTCAGCTGAATGAGTTGCACATTAAAAAAAAAAAAAATACAATTTTTGATGTAATATTTACATCACACGTTTGTGCACAGGGCAGATTTGACGTTTGCAGAAACCTGAAAGTTATATATCTTCAAAATAACAACATATCAAAAATAAAGAACTTAAATTTCGCGTGTAACTTGACGCACTTGTACCTGCAACACAATGTCATAACGAAACTGGAAAATCTGGAATCTCTGCGGAATCTTGAAAAGCTGTATTTGGGACATAACAATATCGTTGTAATCGAGGGATTGGAGACCATGACAAAATTGCAAGAATTGCACGTCGAGAGTCAAAAGATACCGCCCGGAGAATCGTTGTGCTTCGAGCCACGCAGCGCTCTTACCTTATCCGTAAATGCGAAATCTTATATGTGAATGTATTCTAACATAATGTTAATGAGAATCACACAGTGAGAGTTATATAAAATCAATCTCCGTAATTTTTTCTTCCTTCAGACGTGTCTCAAAGTTCTCAATATTTCTGACAACAAGATGACATCGTTGAGAGCTTTAACGGGATTTGACGAACTACATACGTTAGAGGCAAGACACAATCTTATCGATGATATAGACGATTTAACTGCAACAATAAGCACGTTGATTTCCCTGAAGGATCTGTCCTTGCAAGGCAATCCCGTTACATCATCCTACAGATACAGAGAAAATCTTATCGCCAATAGCGTCTCATTAGGTGAAATTATACAAACCCTTCTCTCTTTTCGCCGATATTTTCATCATCTTAAATTAATTCGACTTTTTCATCGCAGCTAATCTCGATGGGAAAATCGTGACCGACGTTTGTCGAAGTTTCATGAAAAACTTCCAAGTGGAAAAACATAATCGAAACACAAAGAAAACAACTAAAACATCACTGGGGGATGATATAACAAGTAGGTGCTCGGTACACAGGCGCTTATTTGAAACAAATTATCACTAGGGACCTAGTTGTACGCGGCAAAATTTGTTGCAGGTTCTCTCAACTTGCCGCCGGCCTTCAAAAGATCTATCTCGAGAGTCATTTTTCAGCGTCCCGAACCGCAGTTATCGATAACGATCACTCCCGGATCGGTGGGAAGTCAACTGCACGCATTCCCGTCTTGGAAATCAAGTACACGAGGAAAGAGATAAAGATCATTCGCCATTATATTAACACATTTTATATCTTTTTTTTTTTTTCTATATATTTTCTTGTACACATATATGTTTTTTGTGTGAATATATATATGTATATATATTTGTGTACACATACACACGCACACACACATACACATACTCTTTCCCGTCTCTCTCTCTCTTATCCTGGAAAATCAAAGTTTAATTTACCGTGTCTTTTAACTGATATACGGAGTACAGGAATATATATATAAATCAGTATTTTATATATAAACACATAATACAAATATCTTCTGTTCTTTCTGTAATAAAAAATCAAAAAACACAAATAAAGTATAAAAGTATGTATAAACTAAAAAAAACTTTTATCAACTTCTGGTGTCAAAAGAAAAACATTTGTGACAGAAACGTAGAATATATACAATCGTAAGAAACATTGTGAAAAACGTAAACGTGTAAAGTAAGTGTAGCCAAAAGAAAAGCACCTACTTCGAAGGTAAGAAAATGCGTGTAATACGGCAATACATATGGTAATGGACGAAATCTCTGCGTAAGATATGTTTTTAAAAATTGATTCGAAAGATATTAAAAAAAAACAAACAAACAACAAAAGCATAGAGCAGCTTTGTAAAATATGAGATATATATATATATATATATTTATATATACTCTGGATCTTTTCCACTTAAAATCACTTGTATAAATTAATCTGTATATACATGTACAAAGCTGCATAATTAAAATGCACCATTTTTTCCTGTAAAAAATCAGCGGATTAGATTCGTTTATTCAGATGAATTAAAATAAAATACGCAGAGAAAAGACTGGAATATGAGCCAGGGCCAGTATGCTGACCTTAGTTTTTCATAGTATACGAGAGTTAGCAAATTGACAAAAATTTAAACGAACTAATTAAAAACAAAGAAACTAAAATTAGCCTTTTCTTCACATAATTTATTTTAATTGTACATTACAAAGTCTGAACATTTGTTTGTTGTTTGAACTATAACAGAAAAACCCATAAGTTGCTAAACTCGCACGTGAAGTTTGCATAAAATTATATTCTCTAAAAACCTATGTAAAAGCGCTATAAAACTAAATTTTAGACTTATACGTTGACCGATTGCTTAATGTATATATATATCTGTGTAATTATGATTAGTAACTTATGTATATATATTAGTCGAAATATATATAATATGAAATCTACATAGTTTCTATCAGTATTATCTCACATATAATGGTTATATTTAGCTGCAATATAAAAAATGTTTACAATATCATTGCTACAATATAATTTGTGTCTTACTTTTAACGTAATAAAGCTAACATTAACATTTTAGATGTAAGAAACTATGATGATTTCAAATATCTCTGTCAATATTATAGCGCGCAATATACATATATTATATATATATAAAATATATATAATATACATATTAATAGATGGTATATATTATATATGTATATATTAATATTTATATATATATATAAATTCTGACTTTATGTGTTTTGTGTCACAACTTGTTATATATAATTTTTTTTTTTTTTTTAAGAGCCACTATGAATTTCATTGATAATCAAATCATACTTTATTTAATTTTGCGAAAAAGCCTTATCTTATTGCATTCAAGCGTTACAGCAGACAGTATACATAGAAATATTCTGCTTTATTGATTACGTAACTGTTTACTTTCTATGATTTCATCTTTGAGGAGAAGTTTTAACAAACTGATACAATTGTGCCATTACGTATGTAAACCATTTTACCATACGCATATTTTCATACAAAATATATTACAAACCAGAACATAATTTGCACTTTTGTTTACTGTTACAACAACCTGTAAAATATTAAATTCAAAGATGAACAATAGAAAGTAATGAGTTTTAATTAAAGAAAGAACAGTGAAGAAGTTTAATAAATCAAAAGAACATGTACTTTCAAAATTGATTAATTGGAGTATCACGACAATTACTGTACTGCAAAAATTTGAATAAATATTTCACATCGATTATTCTCGGTATGACTGTAATCGTCTTTTTTTTTATTTTTTATTTTTTTTTTTTTTACTGCTATTAAATGCTTATTCGAAACTTTATATCAAAACTTAAAATTGCAGGGCACCCCGTCTTTTACATCTATATATTTATCGCCATAACTATGTATAAATAGCTTATTTCTTTAAATTTGTTTACATACATATATATTATATATGTATAAGATAATTTTTATGTTTTCGTGCATATAAATACAAATTTCTTAATCACTTCAATATGAACACTGTAATTTATAATATATATGTAATATTTTTCTCGTTAGAAAGATTTTATCAATGTTCCATTCTTTTTTGTTTTTTTATTTTTTTATTTTTTTTAACTTTTTGTCTCGATTCTGAATCGAGTTTTAAGCTCGAGTTCTTGGGCAAGCCATAAGCACGAAGTTTTTTTAAACCTCTTTTAACAAATATATATAAAGCTCAATATTAACTAAAAGACACCAATGCGAGCCACATTTTAGTGTTCTGAATACTCCATGTTTCTTTTAGTTTGGTTTTTTTTTATTAGCATCAGGATCTGTGTGATAATCGATATTGAGTCGCAGATGGATTGGAAGTGCAGATGCGTTCTTCCGGTCCATCATTGTTAAATATACATCTTTTTAAAATTCTGTATTATCGTACAGAAACTTCTTCAAAATTGCACATTGTATATACATGTATATACTTGTCAAATTTCATACTTAACGATCCAATAAAATAAAAAAAGTTTTGTTATCAAATAAAAATAACTTGCGTTTGCTGCTCGCGACAATATCACGTTCCGAGGATTGATACAATTGTACGCAAAGACTAGTGGTTTGGCTCGTATTGGTTTTTTAAATTTGTTTTCAGTTACTATTTTTTAATTCACAAAGGCTCAAATATTGTTCCTCACTTTATATATTAAACTTCATAAAATATTTAAAAAGACTTATCGATGTTTTTATAGAATACTTCAGTCTGATTTTTTTTTTTTTTTTTTATCATACGCATTAGACAAAATGCGTATTCTATAATATAAGGTAGAGATACCGATTTTTTAAATCTTTCTAAGTCTCCTAAGATTATAAATCGTTCGTGGTGTTTGAAGACCAAGAGTGCCCTTTTAACAAACAATTTTCGAATAATTACTGCGCTGTTTGCTGCTGTATTTCTATCTTTTCCACCGTCATGTCTGGATTCATAGCGGTGGCTTCTTGTATTGCTTCCGCCAGAGCCCGATCGTGATCAATTGGATCGCCGTCTGATTGTATCGTGATCTTTTGTTCCACTCGTGTCTCAACTACGCCATCCTTTTCTGTCTTGTACTGTGTAGAGACGCGATTAAATTAAGACACAATTATTATAAGCAAAGAAACAATAGCGCGACTTTTATAGTCACGTTGTAATCGCAGCGTTATACCAACCGTGATGGTTTCGACAGTACGAGTTTTACTGGATATAGTCTGTGTACTGACAATTTCTCCCGTGGCGCTATAACTACCGTCCTCGTTTTCGAGAGCTACTTTTCTAGTTTCGGTTGCCACAACAGGTACTGTAGTTGTCGTTGTTACATTACTATCCGGTTCTCCCGTGTAAACGCGTTTCTCCGTCGGAATTACAGCTGGATCACCCTGAATCAAATTTAAATAAGAGATATTTATTTCAAAATATGTGTAATCAAAAAATTTACTGGCAATAAAACGAAAAAAACAAAATAACGCGTAAGAGCACAAGAAACATTGTATATACACATAAAATTAAGAAACACAATATTTATATAAATATATAATATATTATATATTATATATATTAGACAACTTAGTAGATGCGATAATTTTCACTAAACTGATATATACAAAAGAATTACAACATACACATCTTTATCTATGTATCTCTTAATCTTTATACACATCTCACACACAAACTGTTCTCAAAACAAAAAACGTAGTAGAAAAAAAAACATTTCTTTTTTTTCATATTTGTGTCTGAATGTCACATTGCAAAAATGTTATTTTTTGTTACGTAATATACGAAGAGCAAAATACCTTGATGCAGATGTAGGAATTTCTCAGCTGCTAAGATAGTATATAAACATATTTTTCGTGTAAAGAGATACCTGATGTTTTGTTGCTCTAAATAAGTACAATCCTTCGTTCCGTATTAGAAGAAAGATTTTGACCGTTACACGTTTAATTGAGAAATTACCTGATAATATTGATTGTAGAAAGCTTGCTGGTCATCGTCAAGATCAATTGGCGTGCCCGAATCACCGCTGCTCGAACTCGATGTACTTAGCCTTCGCGAGAACAGCTACGCCATGCAACGTGTTAATCAAGCAGCCAAAATTATTTACAAGAAAGAAAAATAAAAAAAATAATTCCGTAACGAATAACAAGAAATGATAATTACAGATGATATATTAAATTTACAAATTACAATTTATACATTAAAATGAATGGTAATTTACGCATGTAAATAAAGCGTTAAAATACTATTAAAAAAACCCATATTTAAAACTTCTTAGGCATAATATATGTATATATATATATATTAACGTTTAATGTATACTTTAAAGCGATTTTATGTGCAAATATGATTGTGTACATGTAGTACAGTTATATGAAAAATGATATGAACAAACGTAAAAAGTGATAAATATTATATTTTTAAAATAAAGACGATATAAGCAATTACAATTTACAAAAAAAAAAAAAAAAAACTGCTTACATGCTTCAACTGCTTATTAAAGTTCAAGCATTTATTATCCCCCACAAAAAAAAAATCAAGAATAATCAGCGATTACCTGCTCGCCGGAAAGCACGTGGCTCGTAGTTCGAACTTCTTGCGTTACCACTCGTTGCTCTTGTCTCGTTGCACTAGTCGCGGTTGTATGCGCTACAGTCTTTTCCTCTACCTAATGTAAAAAATAAATTACAGCAAATGATAATGAGAATTAGATCAAAATATAGAAAACAAAAGATATGGAAGACAATATCGCAAATTTTATATACTGTGCGCAAAATTATTTCTATCGTACGTGGCAAAGGCTTTTAAATTATCAACGCGCGATTGTATTATCCTCTATATGCTCTATAAATACAGCTGTCTGCTGTAATAAAATACTGATTACACAAACCTGACTCGTCTTCTGATTCTTTTCAAGGTCTTCGTGCATCGTAGCGGTACGTGTGGTGACAGCTGTCGCTGTCATGTACGGAGCTCTACCATCATCCGGCGCTTCTGCCTAAATACAACTATACCATGTGACTATGATCTCAAAAATACATAACTAATGATAAATAATAAGTGAAAAATCGATGAGTAATATGTAAAATGTGAACAAGTGCTTGTGAAATTGTGATGTTATATCGTGTTTACAAGAAAAAAAAATAAAAACTTTTATGTGTGTGAAAGAAGATAATTTCTTATACAAGATTAGGTTTAGGTAAAGACGACGCGCAAATGCTGCGATTGGCGTTGTATGTAAACTGCAATGTAAGTTACGTTTCTTCACTATATTTCAAGAGAAATACTTGCGCATATATGCGTCTAACTAAACAGTCATTAAAAAATCTTCAGATCTCAACTACGCACATTTACTTCAGACAAATCTATCGCTTGATTTCATGCAAAATGAACGAAACACACGAGCAAGAATTAAAAAAAATATTCTAGTATCGATCAATAGCAAAAAAAAAAAAAAAAAAGATATTTTATATATGTATGTATAAAATAATGACATGCAAGATCTTTGTTTTTCGATTAAATGTGTGATGTGAGTCGGACAGTTGAATTTTTGATTGATCGAAATGTGAACAATTACGGTCTCTAAACTAGACTTTTATTCTTTCCAAGTTCATCACCTTGTTTACGTGAGTAGAGACTGTAACCTGGCCTGTGCCACCTGGCGTAAGATCCTCGATTTTTTCTTGAATATTTTGCGTCACTCCTTCCTGATCCTTGACCACAGATTGTTTGGTCGTGGTCTTTACGATTGTCGGTGTTGTAATTGGAATCGCGGGTTTCTTCAATTTTGTGACAGAAGCGACGGATTTCGGCGACTCTTGTAGATTCTTCAACATCGTCGTGCTGTCCACCGGCTGGTTGTTGTTTCCGTATATCACGCCGTCTTTCACGTACGACCCGTCCTCGCTGAAGAGCTCCTGATTGTGCGGTTTTCCGGACTTGTCGTATATCTTTCCGTCCTTAATGAAGGCGCCATCGGTGCCGAAAGGCGCTCGCACGATCGGTTTCCCATCCTTGTCGCACACAAGTCCTCTGCACACCATCGTGATCGTGATCGTTGTGAAATACTTATCGAGCGGTTTTCCAGTAGGCGCACAAATTATTCCGTCTTTGACGACGTTTCCCTCGCCGTCGAAGTTCGCGAGTTTCACCGGTTTCCCAGTTTTGTCCACGACGATTCCCTGTATCACTTTCACACCTTCCGGTCCGAATGACTCCTGAGTCAGCAACTGGCCGTTCGCGTCGTAGATCTTGCCGTTTTTCACGAAACTGCTTTCCGGTGGCAAAGCTCCTTGAGAGAGAGGTTTCCCGTTGCGTCCGTGAATTAAACCGTCTTTAATGAAACTACCGTCGTTGCCGTAAATATTTTGATTGAGATATCCTCCCGTGTGATCGTAAATTCTGCCGTTTCTGACCACGCTACCCTCGTTGTCGAAATTGCCGTATTTCAATGGTTTCCCATCGTCGCCGCACACCAAACCGTAACGAACGTACGCGACCGTGATTATCGTCTGTTTCTGATTCAACGGCTTGCCGTTTGGTCCGTACAGCAGACCGTTTTCTATGTAGCTACCGTCGTCGCCGAAAGTACCGTGACCAAGAGGTTTCTTGTCTTTTCCGTAAATAATACCGTTCTCGATGTAACTGCCCTCGATGCCGAACGAGGCGTGATTAAGAGGTTTTCCGTCCTTGCCGTACAATCTACCTTCCTCGATGTAACTGCCACCGGGCAATTCGGAGCCTTCGTTCAGCAATTGACCTCCCCATCCGTATATGAGACCGTCGCGAATGTAACAACCGTCCGGCTTGAACGCACCTTGCTTCAGCAACTGTCCGTTCTTGTCGTAGACCACGCCGTCTCGTATGTAACATCCCTCGGGCACCAAAGAGGATAGATTTTTCGGATTTCCGTGACTGTCCACAATCTTGCCGTTGTTAACTGCCACGTTGTCCGGACCTTTGTCGTCCTGCGTCAACGGCTTGCCGTCTCTGCCTATGATAATACCGTTTCGAATTGTGTTACCGTCGGGTCCAAACACACCTTGCAACACGATCCTGCCGTTTTTTCCGTGGATTAATCCACCCGCTACGTACGAGCCATCGGATCCAAACGACTCTCTGTTCAAAGGCTTCCCGGAATGATCAAATATCACGCCATTGGCTATAAAGCTGTCTTCCGGCAGAGATGCGTTCAAATTCAGCGGTCTGTTGTCGCTGCCATAGATGAGACCGTCTTTGACGTAACTACCGTCCGGTTTAAAGAACGAGAATTTCAATAATTTGCCATCTCTGTTGTATATTTTGCCATCTCTAATAGATGCGCCCTCCGGCACCAATGAGTCCTGATTAAGCGGCTTTCCGTTCTTCGCGTAAATAATACCTTTCTTTATGTAACTTCCATTCGAGCCGAACGACTCTTGTTTCACCGGTTTGCCGTCTTTGCTCAGAACCGTGCCATCTTTTATGGTCAATCCGTCAGGACCGAGAATAATATTCGACGGTACCGTGCCGTCCGCGTTGTACAATATACCGTCTTTAATTACAAGATCGTCGGGCTTAAAGAGTACCTGGGACAGTGGTTTTCTATTTCTGTCGTACACCATACCGTCCTTGATCGAATTACCATCGGCTATTAACGGAATTTGACTCAGGAGTCTTCCGTCTTTTCCGTGTATCACACCGTCTTTCACAAAACTACCGTCGGATTTGTAATAAGCGTGCTTGATGGGTTTGCCATCTTTACCAACCACTTTGCCATCCTTCAAGTAAGCACCGGTCGGCAGCAAGGATCCTTGAGTCAAGAATTTTCCATCTTTAGAATAAATCACACCGTCTTTCACAATAGACCCGTCGGAACTGAATGATTCGTGTTTGATCGGTTTGCCGTCCTTCGAATAAACCTTTCCTTCCGCAATGTAATTACCCTCGCAGCCTAATTTCCCGCTATTTTTCGGTTTTCCGTCTTGTCCGTGAATCAAACCGTCGCGGACAAACGAGTCGTCAGGTACTACGGCTATCCGACTCAGAGGCTTGCCCTCTTCGTTGGACACTATACCGGCAACTATGTAATTTCTGTCTGTGTCGTACGTTCCCTGAGTTACAGGTCTGGAATCCGACGCAAACACGAGACCTTCTTTCACGTACGTGCCGTTCGCGCCTAACGAGCAGTATTGAACCGGTTTGCCGCTCTTCTGCAATATTTTTCCCTCTTTAACCACCGCGTGATCAGGTCCGAGGAAAGATTCTTTCACCACTTCACCGTTATGGGAATGAATGATTCCGTTCTTGATGTAATTTCTGTCCGTACCCAGTACTTCCTGATGGAAAGGTTTGTTGTCTTTGCCGACAATTGTGCCGCCGTTAATATGAACACCGTGCGGTCCGAATTCACCTTTTTTCAAAGGATTACCGTCTTTGCCGCAAACCTTACCGTCCACAATTCTGCTGCCGTCTGGGCCAAGGGAGCTCTGGTCCAACAGTTTACCTTCTTTGGTATAAATTACGCCTCCGATGATTCTTGAGCCATCGGGAAGAGGCAGAATGTGATAATCCGGTTTCGATTCCGCCGTCGTTGGCACGGCTGTTGCAGTTTTACTGTCTGCATCTTCAGCGTGACGTTCAGCAGCGATGAGAGCCGCTGTTTGATTCTTGTCGGCATCTTCCTTCGGAACGCTCTTCTGTTGCTCCTTCAGACCGGCCGATTCCACGTAGTTGAGCCCCGGTGTCTTTAATCCCGCTGGCTGTTTCTCCGCTTCTTTCGTTTTTCTCTTTTCCGCGGATTCTACCACTTTCTTCTCTTCTCCCGGAGCGTAGTTAAATGCCAATCCCGTAGCCTTTCGACTGGCCGAAGTAGGTGACAGTTGGTCCTGTACTCCCGGTGACGCGGGTCTCTCTTCGTACGTAAAACCGTGGGGAGTGAATTGTTTCTTCGGTGGGGTTGACGGTTCAGTTTCCACATAATCGTACGGCTTCGTGTAACCGGCAAGCTGCTGAGGAGATTTCGCGGAATCTTGCGTTTTTTCTTGCGTATCCGTAGCTACTTTATCGCTCGGTTTTTCTTGATTTTCCAAAGCAGAAAGTTTCGGTTCGGTGGTGTCACGTCTGTCCGCGGATTCGTCGAGTTCTTTGTTCTTTTTCTTGCTTTTATCCTTGTCCTTCTTGGCAAACAGGAAACCGCCGACGGGACTCTTGGATAATATACAAAAACACATGCAGTACAAAAAAAATACATGCTAATGGTACATGTAAATTAAAAATTACTTAAATATCGTATCTTGTATTATAAACAAAGCTAATATGATGGATGATATAAAAACGTCTACATAATGCATAATCTATTTTACTTTTGCAGAAATGAACACGTTTACATTCATGCGTATTTGAATAATATAACGGACGTGACTAAACATTCAACGAAATATGAATCTTCCAATATCCACTACTGAAGTTTGCTCGGTATTAGCAACGGCATTTCTCAAAGAGAGAAACACGTTCGAAAACAAATTCAATTGCGAATTTACTACTCGCATGAAATAAAAAATATAAAACACGTCTCACAATAGAGGCATATATATATATATGTCACAGGACGTAAAAAAAAGCAGCGAAGCATAGGCGACGAGATACAATATCTTACCTTAACTTTCTCCTTCTTTTCTTTATCCGTTTTTTCAGGACTATCTTTATCCTTCTTTTTCGATTCTTTTTTAGACAGCGATTTGTCATCTATCTTGTCGAGATGAGCATTGTCATTAATCAGATCGCTATTATTCAGATCATTGTGATTTTCTTTTTCGTTCTCATTCTGTTTATCCTTCTTCTTTTTCGATAGACCACCGGGCGGTAGGACAGCGATTCCTCCGACCGGTTTCTACAAGTAAATTCATCCAATCACACGTCACTTCATGCAAACAAGCTTAAAGCTGACATTACATCGACTAAAATAATATTAGAGAAAAAAAAAGAAAACTACACGGCATTACACGATTCTACGATATAACGCATGCACTCTTCATAGAGTTATACGGTCTGCGCTCTCAAAATATGCGTGTATGTTATTATCGTTATTTGCCTCAAGTCTCTGTTTTGTTATTATTATGTAAACGTAGTTAGAGTTTCAGGAAACTTCTAATAGCTTTTAATGTTGCGACCTTTGATTAGTTTATTGTTAATCGATTAGTATTTAGTTAAGTAAAGTCGGTGTTAGTGGTTTTATATCAAAGTTCGATCGAAAGGCATCTTCGGTTATAGTGAATGAACAACGAGGAAGTTCTCTAAGTTATTCGCATGCTGCTAGCACACACTAAAATGTCAAGTAACTAACATCCCACATTGAGGCGATGGCCGTATGAGTTATATATATATATCGTTATGAGTGCAAAAAAATGAAGTTGTTATTATTCCATATGTAGCGACATGCACTGGACGAAACACAAAACACCAAGTGAGCACACGAGAACCAACATTAATGAATATTTTTTAAAAGGATTTAAATTGAAGCGGAAGTGTGTTTCAGGTACAAATTATGTATACCTTTCTCCCACGATCTGCATCGTATTCTCCTTCCAGGCTACTGGTACTGCTAGCTGACGTTGTTCCGGCGCTTGTTTTTCGTGTGAGCTATCGGTGTTAGTTATGTGTCAGTTAATAAAATTAGTGTCATTAATACCTCAAAATTATAAACAAAAAAAAAAAAAACAGGAACAATTACTTCTCCAGAACCTATTTTCCGAAGTCGGTTCGTCTCTACGTGGCTTTATTTGTACATTGTACGCGTTTTCTTTCTTACATTATAAATCCGTTTACTATCTTACATGATTACTATTTTACATTTAAGGAAACAGCATATATATAAATGTCTAGAAAATACACATCTACCAATCTGTTCACATTTTACTGTGACCAATTATAGTGTTAATTATATCTTCCTTTGTGAGTGAAAAAAAAAAAGAATTGCTTTGAAAGCGTAGACCGCAGGTGACAGTTGAAAATCTCATTGTTTATGAATTTTTTGCTGTCAATCGAAAATCACGTCCGCGTGACGAACTCATGCATACTCTACGTACTAGCAGATTGTTCTGAACAAATGTGAGAGTTCTCTAAACAAAAAAAAAAACCAAAAAAAAAAACGCGTAAACATATTACCTTCTCTTTTTGCTTCTTGATTGGACTAGGCCGTCGATCTATATGCTCTATATCATCGGGAAGCATATCGGGTTCATAGCTCATAGTATGTCGTTTGCTTGGTTCAGAACCGTACGTTTCAACTGGTTTAGGCCCACCTAACGCTGTACAAGGCAGTCACACTACTTCAAACATCTTAGTATAGCGTGTACTTAAAATTACGATTGTAAAAACAAAAAACTGCATGTCGGTTAGTAGCTCCGTAAAGTGTAAAAAGGTTCGAAAACTTTGCAGAGAATAAACTAGAGCTTCAAAAAACTCGATACATTCGGCCGAGAATATAATGCCACTAATAATAATAATAATAATAATAATGAAAAAAACGCATGCTTGTGCAAACATCTGAATCATGTTTCTATGTTAAAAAAAAAAAAATATTTATTAAGTCAGACAGAGAACCTTGAATGAAACGTTGTATATTAATTAGCAACGGTTGAAGTCTTCGCTAATAAAAAAAATCATCGTTACTATGTCATAACATTCATAATATTTGAATATCTCTCTCATTCGCAAGTAATAAAAAAAATTCTATTTACCATCCATACTTCGGGACGCGAGTCGTCTGCCGCTCAGAGATCTCTCAAATTGCGGAGGTTGTCTGTCGATGGGAGTCTTCTTCGTTTCGTAATGAGTTCGTCCCGAATATCGGAAGCGAGATCCCAGATGCGGGATCAGTCCGACCTTCTTCACAGGCTCGGGGCTCATAAGTCTACGGGAAGCGGAAATTTCTCATCCAATTAAAGAAAAGTGAGACACGCGTCGCGAGACGAGAGATCAATTGCAGTTGTCAAACCTACCTAAAAAAGGTATGATGCTCCACGCAGACTTTCCACAATTTTTTCGCTGCTCTATGATTTGCTAATTTGAATCCTATCGTGGACTCGAACTGTTCGAAGTCGCCTGGTCTGATTTTAATGTAGAAATTGTGCCTCTTGTAAGAGATTTTTAATATCTTCGGCCAGGCGAACCTGTTGATTCGTAAACGATCTCTATAAACAAGAAGACCCGAAGCGCACACACCTAACATTATGTCGACGCCTTCGGAATCTTTCGCGGGATGAAGATCCACGCCGTACATGGCCAATTTCTTCGCGTTCTCGAGATAATGCAGTTCCGCTTCGGCGGGCGTTTGACCCCTAAACGAAAAAATAGAAAACAAAAATGTTTGAAGGTGATCACAAACACAATTAGCGCACAATTGTCGACTCTTTCTACTAAATCCAAAGCAATTGTTTGCGCTAAAATAAAACGAACTTGTGTGTTTTGTGGAGATCCATCACTTTCTCGACCAATTCGGGCGTTTGGTTGGGCGCAAATTTAAAATCTTTCAAATACGCTCTTCCGTGTTCGTCGGGATCGTAGTCTCCAACTTCGGATTGAACTAGATACGAGCCCAGAAGAGCGTGCGTCACAAACGAACAAAGCAAACGTCCTGTGATAATGTCATTTCTGATTTGTAGACACAGCTGATAGCGCGTTATGTCTTCCTGCAATTGGGCGGGATCCGGTGGATAAAATTTCACTTCGAAGTTGAACTTCCACGGCTCGCCTAAACCAAAAACATCAAAAACAAACGACGAATGAGAATAATTCTGAAACTGCGTCACTTCTCCGAAACACGATAGTCTGCGAACATACGACATACTTTTTACAAATTTTGTTACTCGTTTATTGAGATCCAACCAATTGCGCGGATCGTGTCTGTCCTCGTAAATGAGACCGAAGTAATCCTTCTCCAGCAAATTCATGCTCTGACAAACCATATCGAGAAGTTCCTGGCCTCTTGCTTTTCTCTACAAAACGAATCCGATCATCATTCGTCAAACACACAGTTGCGCGCGTAAATAAATTCTTTGCTCGCGCATATTGCAAACTCACATCGATATAGAAATCTTTCACGGTTCCATCGAGGAGCGTGATCTTGGCCAGAGCCAGTTTTCCCTTGCTAACCGGGCTCTTCGTGGGCGAGTTCGTTCCCGTTCCATTTTCCGCAGTCGCTTCCGTCGGAGCGGCAACGGGTTTCTCTTTATTCGGTTGTTCCTCCGGCATATTTTCTCCCCTCTATATATATATTTTATATCTGCAAGTAACAAATGGATATACGTGATCTCTCGCTTTCACAGCATTAAAATCAAATCCGAAGAATATATTTCGTGAAAACGTTCGACGAAAAAAAAAAAAAAAACAAACAAACTACTCCAGATCGCGCGAATTCTCTCTTCGACTTTCTATTTTTACGACGCAATAAAACTAAAATATTGCGGCTAATCCACTTTGACGTTCCAAATATATTTGACAACAGATCGCGACGAAGATTTATCTCGATATCTCTTTTTTTACGCGACGTCGCGTGGAAGGTCGCGTTGACGCGATATATCTCGCTATAGATCCCCGTCTAGACCCCCCTCCCCCCCCTGCCGAGGGTGTCACGCGAAGGAAATAATCAATATTTTGTGAGAGCTCTCCGAGTGTACGCGCGCCTCGCGGTGCCACACGTCGCCGGTCGTTTAATTTTGTTATTAATGAACGACAAATGCATATGCGCGCAAGCATTGCGCACACAGTCGTTGCTCCGAGGGGTTCGTCGAACTTCCTCGAGCGTGCAGGGGTGTGCATCCTTGAACTTTGCAATGAATATAGCGACATAGAGGCACCATCTCGACTGCGCGCGTCTATTTTCTCGTATAAAAATAACACAGCTTTTTATGCACGACTCTTTTTCTTTAAATACACCGCGGAACAAGTAAGGAACAAAACGACACAAGCTAGAGGATGCGTAGAGATAAAAATACTCTCATCAAGTAAATACGATAATAATACTTCACGTGCGATGCCGAAAAAGTGAGACACAAAGGCGCGTGATTTTTAACACACTTTTACATTTTTAATACTTTTTAATTTAAATATCGTTTAAAATCCTATTGTTCGCGTGACAAATACAACAAAAATCCTGAACGCTCTTGTTTCCGTGACTAAAGTAGATAGTCGTTGGGAAAATTAACACCGCGGCCAACAGTCGAATTCTCAATCCGCGTGACAAATGCTTTGCGACAAATATTTTATATAAAAAATATTTGTATGTAAAAATATCAATTTTTAATACTTAAACACTCTATCGTTCGCGTGACGCGAATAAAGACTCTTGTATAATTTCTGTGATTAAAACAGGTAGTCATTGGGAAAATTAACACCGCAAGCCGAACTCGATCTGCGTAACAAACATTTGCAAAAATGTGTACATAAAGACACGAATAATATATCGTACATATGTAGCTAGTGTTTTAACACACTGACACCGCGTGCGTGATGTAATTTGCGACTGCAGAGAACAAGTTTCGAATATTCTACGTGAGAAAGAGCAGTAAAACATTAAAAAAACAGCGACCCTGACCGATACGCTCCGCAGAATTTATGTATCGCGAGTTGCTTGCAACTCGAGCGTGTAGCCTCGTTCAACGGCATTGGACAAATAGTAATTCAGTCTCAATTGCGCGGAATCAGTGTCACACAAAACGATCATCGTTAACATTCCAAAGTGAAAGAGTGTGAGAGAGAGAGAGAGAGAGAGAGAGAGAGAGAGAGAGAGAGAGAGAGAGAGAGAGAGAGAGAGAGAGAGAAAGAAAAGGAGAACGTCTTCTAAAAGCAACGAGGACTCGTGTACTCGCGTACACAGCCGTTTACAAGGCGGATTAACGTATTGTGATCCCTAAATAAACGCGTCAGCCCTTATGGAATGATCGCTCGATTCTCTCGGACACACGAGAAGAGATAAAATATATCAAAAATTATCGACAGCCCGCAAATCTCTCGCCGATTAGATAAGCTCTGAAACGTGTCATTTCGCCGACACATAGTGTTTAAAACTGTTTTTTTTTTTTTTTTGATTAATACCTTTTAGATTGCGCATTAAATTATTTATATTGTTGAACTCGCGCGATTTACATTCTCCTAACCGTGTGATTTTGATTTGTCGCAAATTACAGTTCCCGAATAACAAATAGCGCGCAAAGCAATTCATTCTATTCGCTGTGTTTTGCACTGGAATTTACGCAACGAAATAAAAATAGCTAATAGGCAGTGTCGATTACACAACCGCTCTCGGGGGACGAGCGGTTTCCTTCCGCACGCAATACGCGGCTTCCGATTTGATTAAGTAAAATTTGTACGAGAGACTAGACCGTTGAAAAAGAAAAAAAAAACAAAAACTAATTGGCCGGATCCGAAAGCCGAGATTCTCGACTGTACGGTACATTCGAATTCGACGGGAGGAGAGGTGTCGTCATCGCTGGAAGCGGGCGGCCTTTACCAACGGCGCTCTTTACTAAACTGATGAGGTAATACTGGCGATTTACTCGTCGTCGCGATGATGCGACACTGTCTCGCGCACAGGTTATTCCGTTCGATCAACATTGCTTCTTTGTGAACGCACGAACTCATATCTTTTTCTCAAATTATTTAGTTTAATAAATTCACTTTGCAAATAATTTTTTCTATTTTTATTCTTTCATCTAGACTCAACCCGCTGATATTACACGATGCGTGTAAAAATTGAATTTAAAAGTAACAATCCTGTTTTTTTTTTTTTTTTAATAAATATTACGTCCTTATATTTGTTTCATTTGACGCGCGAGTTCACTCTTTTTTGCCGACTATAACTTACTTAGTGATAAATTTAGTTTACAAATATTTTTTTGTATTTTTTTCTCTCAAAACGCGCTGAGATTCAACACAGTTTATGTAAAAGTGAATTTTAAAATATAAAATCCGGTTTTGTAAATAATTGTTTATTACTTATATATTTTTTGCTGATGCGAACACACACACATGTGTGTCATGGAGAAACAAATTTCATTGAGAAGAACCGTCACGAGAGAAGGCTCGTCTTATTGCGAACTACTCGAAAGGAAAGACTTCGTTACTCGTGTGTGTGTGTGTGTGTGTATGTTTGTATGTCTGTGTCTGGCAAGCATAAATTCTTTCATTAAGACAGTGTCGCCAAGAGACGAGCGCGGAAGCGAACGAGGATCGGCATCAGAGGCGAGCGTGTTGTGCGTGTAGGCGTGTGCCGAGGATCACGCAGACGACCTCTTGTTCTCAAACAACCCTTTGACATACACGCGCGCGCACATGTACGCACACATGCAACTAAAACCCACGCAATGACTCTCAAAAGAAGTGGAGGCGTCAGGGACGCGCGGGACGGAGAGGAAATTTCGCCAGTCCGCCGTCTTTCATGGAACCCTTTAAAGTTTAAAGGGCGAAAACGAGAGGCCGACTGGCTTACCGCGCGTTGAATTCAACATTATCCTATACGAGGCACCGCTAGAGTCCTCTTCAATCGTTTCTCTTCACAAGACTTCCCTCTCTTTCTCTTTCAGAGTCACCATCCGAATCGTCCCCCTCGAATTGATCGTAAGCCGGTTGGTTGTCTCGACTCAACCTCGGATTGTTTGATCGATCAACAAAACTTTGATTTACGGACGCAATAAAAATCACAAAAATCTCGCAACGTTACTTCAAACAATTAAAACAAAAATGTTGATTTTTCGACACAACGCATGTTGTTTCAATAATTTCAATTTTTTTATGTTTTACGTGATAAAAATAATACAAATTGTATAAATGTTGTACTTCGAAGAATGATAAAACGAAGGTTTTCCGACACTACACAACGTCAATTTGAACATCTTTCTTCGCGAAGATATCGACGAAGAAAAAACTTTCGCGAGTTTTTTTTTTTTGCAACGACACCGCAAAGAAACGGAGATGGAGGTTCTCGCTGCCGTGACATAAGGGCGATACAGAAGGGTTCGACGAGAGGGTGGAATTGCTGAAGCGTAGCGGCAATTACGGCTTCCGCGAAACGTGCCTCACAATCGACTGCACCCCCGCCGACTGATAACAATAGAAAGATAAGGGTACTACGCTCTCGTGTACACGGTTGCAACGTAATCAGACGCGTCTGGCGCGCATGCTTTTTTTTTGTTATCGTAAAGAGGCAAATATATACCGTGTAATCGATACTGTCAAACGGAGAGATAAACTTGAGAGATTTGAGAGAGAAGGTTGAGAAACGAAAAAAAAAAAAAAAAAAAACAACAAACAACGGAGACCGAGATACGATACGCTGTAATCAGAGCCGTGCAATTTTACCATCGGGATGACACACTCGGCAGACGTGCGATAAATTACGGAGAGGGAGAAAAAAAAAGAAGAGAAAAACAAAAATGTGCGAAACATGTGACAATAAGTAGAATGCGAGAGTGCACAAATAAATGTCCCATGATCAAAAGACGTCTGCGTGTTGTGCGACACGAGCGATAACAGAAATATACACGCGCGTCTCGGTTTCTTTCAGTCGAGGAATTGAAAAAGCGGTGATTATTATCGCGCGCTTTTCTCCGTCCAACCCTTTCGTCCAACCCTTTCTCTTCCTTTCGTCGCGTAATATCACGATTTCCCTGCAATATAATTCCTAATGGCCTGCAGCGAAAGGGGATGATGAAAACAAGCGGAGTCGTGGAGAAAGACAAACGTTTCTTTGAAACGAGTCGGATTAAAAAGGCGAAATAAACATCACCGTCAGACGATTTCTGCTGCCATCTTCAATTTATCTTACGCGCTGACGATGATCTAGACGAAAATAATTTTTGGAAAAATGTGGAATTAATCATTTATAATGTTGATAATCATTCGATTTTTGTAACTCAGTTGTATTTCTATTATTAAAAAATGTACGTCTATTAAATTTATTAAAAGTAACTTTGTACAATCAAACTAACAAACAATACATTTCTGCGAAATTGCGTCTATAAACAAGTCACCGCAATAGACGTTTTCTGAAGTACGAATCTTAATAAGTTACAGTTTAACTGCAGTATGCGACGATTATAAGATATAATCGCGAGAGTATTTTTTGTATCTTTGTTACAAGCGCGTCGAGAAATGACGAGAATAAAAACTTTCAGCAGCGTCTCTTATGTAAGTACATCATTGAAATAAAAAGACTACAACTATACCCGATGTTTTCTAGGTAGCTTAAAATTTGCCCTCCATCACGTTATCGATAAGAAAAAAACTGATCGTAATTCAGGGAGGTTTGCGTGTCGCAGATATTTTCAGCGAGTTCGCAACGATTACAGTTATTCGTGTAAAACGAGGATATAATTCTTCGACATTAACCTAGTTTTTTTTTTTTTTTTTTTGACCGCAGAGTAAGAAAAACGCAAGTACCATGCGAAAATCCGTGTCAAACGAAAACCTGATTTGTTTGGGGAAACAATTAGCCAAGTATTTGCAATATCATGTTAATTGTCTTCTGAATTTTTGTTCAGAAGAATTGTAAGAAAAGAGAGAAAGAGATATGTATATAATTCTATTATCTCTTATCTGTAAAATATTCGAGCGTTCATTAATATACAAACCAATACACTTGTACTATTTTTTTTTGTTTAGCCTCTTATCAACAGCTTCTCATTAGAGACGATTAACACATGACCTGTTATGTCAACCTTGAAAATACCAACTGTGCCGAAATTAATCAAGTGGCGCGCTTATCTCCTTAACACATTAGAGAATCAAATCCGTCAGAAAATGACGGATTTAGAAGATTGTTTATTTCAAATTAAAAAAGTGCACTTAAATGTTTTTTCGCGCGAGCTTTCGCAAGCGGATTAAAACGCAAAGAACGGACTCGAGTTAGAGAGGAAAAACGCACGATACGGTAATCTTCGATCACGTCACGCACAAGCACGCGTGACTCACGCTAAAAAAAAAAAAAAAAAAACGACACGTACTTGTGTTGCGTCCCCGGTACGCGACACGTAATTTACAATAATTAAGTGGGCGTCGCAGCATTGTATTGATATTCGAGCGAGTCGAGAGAGCGTTTATTACGGGGGAACGACGCTTTCATCCCGCGCACCGCGGCGCGATCAAAAAATTGCAGTCGCGCATAGTTTCGACGGATATCGTTTCGAGACAGACCGCGCGAGTTTGTTCGTTGACACTTTTACAAAATATGAAATTATTATCAAAGGAGATCGTTATTTATTGTCAGAAAACTTATATATAGTTTACGTGACACATACCATAGATTTCCAGTAGAAGAAATGAATTTTGAAACGCAGCCCGAGTTACAAACGTCGTGTCAATTCCGCATTAACGAGCGCGATTAGAGAAGAGCTAACTCGCTCGCGATGTTTGCTCTTCTACCGCGTTCCGCGGATACGGCTCGTGGAAGATAAGATATATTCTTTCTTTTTGTCTCTCTTTCTCTCTCTCTCTCTTTCTCTCTGTATGTCATCTTATAGCCTGCAGCTAATCATACAAGAATAAATGGGTGCGAGTGTGCGAACGTGACAATTTTTTGCGTGAAATATGTACCAATGTACGTGAGTACATCTTGACTTGAGCGGCTTCGTGAAAACCGCTAAGCGGTAAAAAAAAAAACAAGATACGATACATCTCCGCGCGCGCGTTCCTGATTTCACGTTCTTTCCCACTTTTCACTGGAAACGAAAGTGCGAGATCGCTACACGCCGTGAAAACACTAACTTCACCGACAATCAAGTGAAAAGACAACCAAGAGAGAGAGAGAAAAAAGGAAAGAGAAACAAGAAAGAATCGCAGACCGGAAGAACCGCAACACACGCGGTTCTGGAACAACACAACGGGGGTTTCGCAGCCGGTGAAGTGCGTAAGACGCAGATTAAACGCGCCACGAATCCGTGACAGAGAGAAACAAACCGGGACAGGAAAGCGGGGCTCGGGCGAGTGACTTCTTGAACTCTTTTGTGACAACGGAAAAGAAAAAAAAATAAAGAAAACGCTAGAAAAGTGCGATATATTCTTAGAGTTTACGGTACGCGAAATTAGAAATTGTTTGTGCGCAGAAATTGTGTACACGACGTGTCGTCGACGCGTGTGTTTATCTTCGCTCGGTTGTCGCGATTAGGTTTTACGTGAAAAAGTTGAAGTTTTCAAATAACTGAATTTTTAATTTATCTCAAACCACGGAAATTCAAAAAAGACGACTTCGAAACGGAGACTATGAGGAAGCTATGATCAATGTTCAGAAATTGATTAAACTATCGTGTCACAAGTTGACAGAGGAAGTGACTTGGCGTAGAATTTCTGATGAACAAATTTTTAAAGAAATTTCAAAAACACGATATTACTCATTCTCGACCGAGGTGATTACGGCGCGACCGATTTGTGAGACAGACGTTTCACACCGTGTCGGAAACACTAATGCATATTCAAGTTCATTGCGAGCCGAGACGGCATTAGATTATGCCACGTAGTGAACGTGACCACGCCTTATCTGCGTTCACCTTTCGTAGTGTTCGAGTCATCGCCTGGACGTCACATTGTCTGTTTCCGCCGGAGGTGCTTCGTCACACGGCGCTGTCCGATTAATTAAACTCGAACATATGAATATCGGACGAATGGACAGTCTAATTGATTAGGATTAATTAAAAATTATTCGTTGCACGAGATATATATATATATATATATCGCGGAGAAATAGAAATAGAATCGATACCTTTCTTGACCTCGCCTTTCGGCTCTCCTTTAAATTCTTGCGGTTTTTTTGTACTACTTTTATAACTTCGACTTGTTCTTGCGGCCAATAAAGTTATTTTATTCTTCTTCTTCTTCTTATTATTATTATTAATTCAACAGTATACGTCGCAAAACACGCGCAAGAATATTTCCACAATGTTGAAGCTCTGTGCTCCGACCGAAGTATGAAATTAAACTTTTTTACTTAAAACTTGCTGTTTTCAATTAAACTTTTTTTTACAATAAAAAAAAAACAAAAAAACAAAAAGTTCATATTTAACACAAATTGTAACAAACCGTTAAAAGTTCCCGCTCTAACAAACTTACTTCCTCAAAGTAACATAAAAGTTCAATGAACTGTACTCTCTGTTGCGCTAATCGCAGTGATTAATTGCGAGAGTCGCGCACCTGCTGTTGACCGAACGTTCTTTTGTGTCCTGTTTTTTTCTTTTTACTTTTTTTTTTAAAAGCGATATTCATTCATCGCTCATCGACCAGACTAGATATATGATTTGGCCTGATAAAAACGGGAATAAAGCGATCGCGCGGGCAAATGTACTCCGCAAGACTAACAAAAAGTGGAACGCAGCGCGGCAATTTAGCTCTCGCAATATAAACGATCGCATCGGTGATTCAATATGATGCGTCCGATAATGGTGTGGTGTGTTATTAAAACGTTACAGTCGACACACACACGGTAACGAACAATTATTCGCGGAGTATCGGTTTACCGATCGTAGAAAGAAAAAAAAACCAAACCCCGCGGTTAGGAAAGACGCAAAAGACAATATCTTCCTCGTTGCAAAGCAGAAATCAAATTAAATTGCAATTGCACGTGTACGGATTGACAAGTGCGAGTTAATTTCTCAATTAATTCAATGAATTTTCTTCTCAATGGAGATCATCCTCACGTTTGTCTCGATAGAGAAAGAGAGAACTACTTTTTCTTTTCCGTGCGCGTCGCGGCGATTTAAAAGCCGCGTCTCAACAATAGAGAACGCGCGCGTTATCAGCGCGCATCATCTTTTATCCCGCGCGTAATTACAGACGTATTCTCGCGCATGGCGCACGCAAGCTTACCGTTTATAATACACGCTCTCATCGCGAGCGAGAATCGGCGTAAACGATATTACTGGGTCGTTCGCGCGCGACAATTGTATTCAATGCCGTTCCCTACGGTATTACCGGGAGCGGGAATAGACCCGATTCCACATCCTCCTCCGCCGCGATATCAGATTCTTTTCAATTCACGTGACGTCATCGTGTGCTCGCTTATACTCATCCATAAAGACCTGCGGCGACGGCGACAACGACGTGAGAAAAACTGCACAGCGTATTCGCGCTTAAAAACATCACTTATCTCGCGAGTGCTGCAACGATCGCGCACCAACACTCTCGTCCGCGCACAAAATGCAACCGATATAAAACAGCCGAGACGCACGCGCCAAGTGCATTAAGTAACTTTACTTCCAGTCGTGAATTAATGGTCCGATAAAAGTGTCACATGTGTTTTTAAAAATATGTATCGCTTCTCCGAAATGTTCTTCTTCTCTCTGCAGGTTTTTATTTTTATTTTTTTTTTTTTATCAATACTCCGTATCTCCGCGTGTATGACTTTGCCATTCTATTCACGGATATAAATAAAAAGCGAAGTAACAAAAACAAATGTGAAGTAAAGCAAGAGTAAATTTAAATAAATATTTACAAAGAGATAAGTAGAAAAGGTAAAAAAATAATTGTTTTCTTCTACCTTGATTATTTAAGTTTCAAATTATATTCAAAACGTATCAAAGCATCGAAAATAGCTTATTGTGCGCTTTTTAGAGGTCAAATATACACGCGACCGATTTGCGCCGAGAGAAGGTTACAAACGTGCAACTGTTTTATTGATTCGAATGACTAATACGTGGGATCTGTCATCTTATTTTTAGCGTGACAGAAAAGAGACGTCGAGTAGCAATTGATAAAGCGAGCATTGATGATTGAGTTGACGTTAAAGTGCACTGGCGATTCGTAAAAGTACTACACATACACACACACACACGTACACACGTTTGAAATGGAAGAATGTTCAATTAAACAGCGACGAGTATCGGTGGCGGAAACTCTGTTTTTATACATCGTGATCACAGAATGAATCAGAAGTCGCTGTTGCTTCGCGCCGTGATATCAAAGGATGTTGTCGCACGCTTCATTGGAAGCGGCGTCACAAGCCGGAGCCTGAAATCAAGCCGGCGGCACAACACGAGAGACGCGACCGAGGGATGACCTGATGCCATCGAATTCCGATTGATTTAATCAGTGATTAAGAGTATCGCCAACACAGAAACGCGAAAAACATGGGTCCGTGTATTTACGTTTGGCGCGCTACCTGAGTCTGTTTTTATGATTTTAGACTCGTGTCTAATAGCCTGATTTGTCAATCGTCTCACCGCGAGATATTCGAAACATAACGACAATACTTGGAAACAAGTCGGAAATTAATTGCCGATTAATGGTCGATTTCGTCAACTAAGATATTTTGATAAAAACAATTTTTTAATGTATTCGAAAAACACAGGAACATTTAAAAAATGTTACTGTGAGTTTCGTGCCCCTTACACAATTTTAGTATTTGAATAACGTTAGTTATACACAAAGAAGGCCCGACCCGAGATTTTGACTCGACGATAAACAGTGCGTTACGTATACGCACACACGCGCGCGCGTTTGCGACAGAAGAACCGGGAGTATTAACCGACAATCCCACGACGTAAGGTCAGTCGTTTTCTTTACACGCGATAAAAAATAGCAAAATTTACAAGTCAATCTATTTTTAAAAAACACTTCACGCGAGATTCACACGGCGCGATTTACAAATCACTGACGAATGACGAGTGAAAAGAAAAATTGTAGCGAAGAGCTCTTGGTTTTTATCCCGAGACAGAACTGAAAAGCTTCTTCCCCACAATTTACGGAACGTGTATCTTCCGCGAATCTTGTCCACTGTTTTACTGCGAGACGCAGCCAAAACGGCGAGTGCGGAACTGAACTCTTCATCGATCACCGGAGGGAGAGAGAAAGAGAGAGAGAGAGAGTCGTAAAAGCGCATCCGGCGGATGATGCGTCTTTCGAAAATAGTGCTCTGCAGTAAAATGCATAATTGACCTAATTGAACCAGTGGGAAAAGAGTGGGGAAGAAGGAGGATGGGTGTTTGCGGAGAGAGATCGCCAGAATACTCGCGGCCTCTCTCGCGCCCCAAGGTTAAGTCGTTAATTCCCGGCGATGCTGTGGAAATCTCGAGTCGCGCGTTAAATGCGGTTGTAGATGTGTACTATATGCGTGTGATATAACAACCCAATGACTCCGGAATCCAACTTTCGCAAACAAAGAAAAAACCGGTATAATTTAATTCAGTATTTTGTCTCGTTCACATTCGCGTCCCGATCAGCGATGTACACGCGAGAAAAACATGTACTTTTTTTCTGATGCAACGCTTTGAAGTGAAATTAAATCGAAACAAGGCTCTGATTAGTTTCCAATCGAGAGAAATAATCAAGTTTTTAAGACCCACGCGCTTTTAAATGTGTACGTGAAAAATAGTTAAAATAAGCAAAGTAATACACATATCGATTCGAGATTAATATTCTGTCGATAAATCAATACACACATTAATTCGAAATTAACTATTCTGTCGATCGAACAGGTTTTAACAAAGACATCGAATAAACTCGAATTGCATTGGTGTTTATACCGTGTAGAATTAAAAAAAAAAAAGTACCGAACGTGTATACGTGTGCGCGCGCGTGGCACGTATTGAGAAGCAATCTTGCCCTCAGGGTCGATCGTTGAAATAGGAACGACGGAAACTGGAAGAGCAGTTTGCGATATAAGAGCTTCGTTAGAGTCAAATCGCGTTAGTATCGTTCGTTCCAATATACTCCTTGTACGAAGAAATGAAAATAAAAAAAACCAAAACAATATCAACAGAATTGGAGAAGATTAAAAACATAAATTGCAAAAACAAAAGACTTGATTGGTTTTTTTTTTTTAATTTTACTTTTAGATGCTTTTACTATTAACAATATTTAAAACTAATTGCGGTTTTCAATTGGTAATGAACTTTACATAAAATGTGTAAAAAATTCTTGTTTTTCATGACAAGTTTCACGTAACAGTCGCGGTTATTAAAAGATAAGTTCAAAATTCGATGCTCTCTTTTTCCGCAGGACATGGTGCAAAGAACAAAAAAAGCACATACATATACATGAATGTGCTTACAAGAATCGGTTTGTCTCTCTTTCTCTTTCCGTCGTTTTACGCGAGCAATAATTCATCCCCTTATTCACAAATGCTCACGCTCATTGGACATTTTCAGGCGCAATTGAACGATAGCCGTAACGATAGCCGTAATCAAACACGTAATCTCGTATCGAAACTATCGATATGTATCTGCCGGTATCTCACGCAGATTAGGCACTTGAAAAATAGCACAGATTATTTTAAATAAAAATAAAGGTTGAGCGTAAAACCCAAGATTAATTTTAAAGATCTATCGAATATTGTCATTTAAATTCTTTGACAAAATTAATTTCCTAAATAAAAAGCGTTTTTTATCTTATTTGTTAAATGTGTCGTAAATGTCCGACTCTCGAAGAAACCGAGCGACGATTGCTCGTTGATTCGCACACAAGCCACGTAGTGTAGTTTCGCAGTGTCCTACATGTTCGTATTTACAAGATACATTTCGCGACAGTCATTTCGAGCCGTTCTCCGCGAACACGAAATCGCTTAATAATTGTTTTTAACGGGACTAATTATCTGAATACCTACTGATGATCAAATAATACTTATTAGAACAATCAAATCTGTCAGAATGACGAATTTTCGACTTTTTAATCTTTAAATCAGAAATTATCAAAGTGCTTTTGTACTGATGTACGTTGAAAAAAATCTTTGCCAACTCCGAAAAGTTTTTTATTTTGACAATTAATTAAATTTCATATTTAAAAAAAATCTCCAAAAATATAATAACGAACAAACGTTATGCACCGTCGAATTGACAAATGTGACAACACTAGATGTTTTATTACATATTTGACTCTATGTGTTCTAGCGTGTTAGGAGATTACATTCCTGCATTCATTCGTCATATGACAAAAACGTTGTTCAAACACGTTGTTTTTTGTTGGCTGTCAAATAAGAGCTCTACAAAGACAATTCTTTGATGATAACCAATAAAATCTCTGTCGCGAGGAAAAAAAAAAGCACAGAAATGCAAAGTGTCTCAAGCGGTCAAAAATTTCGATCGCGTTTGTATGGGAACACCCGGTATATGCGCGATATCCCCGTAACCGATCCGTATCATCGACGCTCGATACACCCGTGCCAGCCCATACGATGCTTCTCACGTAACCCTTGCTTCCTTTTGTTATATACTGCGTGACTGTACGTTACGTGCAAACGCGAGCGACGACGGCGAACGTGGGGAGGAAACGACGCGAGAGAGAAGTTGAGTTTATATAGTGGGAATTTTCTCTGTTTCCTCTACCCGCGCAAATTACAACGTTGGTATTTTTGTCGCGAGTATACGTGCCGGCAAAATCTTCCGCGATGTAACACGTACGTGTGTGTGTGTGTGTGTGTGTTATATACAACAAATGCGCCCCCCGTTTCTCACGAGAAACACCTCGCTCTTTTCGAGAGCACAGATCAATGCATCCCCTGCAACCCTGTGCCTCCTCTCCTCTACCCGGCTTGTGCACGTCACAATAGTTTTCGCACCCCACGTATCAACGCGTCGCCCTTGATTCGACGCGCAGTCCGAATCGCACCGCAAGTTTCGCGCTCGTAAAATCTCGGAGATTCGATCGCGCAAACGAGGAAATTCAATCACGTTCGGAGCTGCTCCAGCGCGCACTCCTGTCTCTCGTTGAATCGCAACAAGAGAGACGAGAATAAAAAGTGACAAGAAAAAAAAAAAAACAGCGGCTCGTGTCCGAGAGACCGAGCGAGCGACAACACGCGCAGAGATGCGTATCGGGGAAAAATTAATGCGCATTTTCTCGTCAACGCGTAATTACAAGTCGGTCGAGGAGCAGAAGGCGAACTTTGTTTTTCTTCGAGACGAAAGTCGCAAATCTCTCTCTCTCTCTCTGAGACATGTTCGTAATTTTGCATCGCAAAAGTGGAGAACGTATCATCAATTTCCGTTCAACGAGCATCGAGCATCGCTTAAATACCAATCAATCAGATGTCACACGAGAGAGAGAGATCGCGTTTCTCGTCCGGACGCGGCGAAATCACCGCGAGAGAAGACAGCTGGAAAAAAAAAGATCGCGACTCTTTTTTCTCAAGATCGCACGCACACACACACACGCGCGCACACACATACATCATCAGAGGTAATATCGTGGAGAAGTGGCACGCTCACCTTGCAATGGGACGCAAAAGGTAAGAGGACTTGTGGCACCACCACACAGCCGGAACACAGTGCGAAGATGCCGCCGCGCGTCTATAACAACGGACACGGGCGATCGACACGGAAGAGATGCAGGTAGATAGGTGGTGGTAAGAGGTTCGTCGGTTCACCGAAATATACTCTCCGGTGTCGCTTCGAAATCTGAGCGTAGCGGGACCCTCACACGGGGGGACGCACTTGGCGCACGCGGGCGTAAACAACAACTCGCCTCTTGCGCGTTTCGAAAACAATCCGCGAAGCGCGATCCTCGGATCACGAGACGACGCCGAACGCCGGGGCCACGGCCCTTATTACACGCGCCATTTTCAAATACGCGGTTCTTCCAGACGAGAATCAGCGACGCCGAGAATCACCGACGAAATTGCGCTCCGTTGTACGCGCTCGGCGAGAAACGCGGCACGCAGACGCCGCCCCGAATCGACGCCCCTTCTCGTCGTTCCTCTTCTTTGTTTTTGCCACGGTCGTTCGTTTTACGTACCTAACTCGTTCGAGTCGAGAGACGACCGGATTTCAC
This sequence comes from Pseudomyrmex gracilis, assembly GCF_002006095.1. NCBI lineage: Eukaryota > Metazoa > Arthropoda > Insecta > Hymenoptera > Formicidae > Pseudomyrmex > Pseudomyrmex gracilis. Next base: position 25,421 of record NW_018020876.1, on the reverse strand, counting down.
TTGCGCGACGTTCACCCCGACGACTCTGTTGCTGCACCGAATACCACCGCGACACTGCCCTGGCTGGCGCTCCGCGATGCTCTTACGCGTCTACCATCATGGCCGACGGCTCGGACTAGGAAAATCTGAGTTTTCTCTCGTGACGCAATACGAACAGGTACGCCCTGTTTATTGTTGCGCATTTTCTCCACGAGATGTCGCCGCGCGTCGCAAGTGGGGCTGTTTTATCGACGGTGAGTTACCGATCGCGTCTTACCGTTCGAAGAGAACACGCAGTTGCGCGTCGACGAGGCTCGGATAAGACGCTTTCCTGTTTTGTTGACTCAAAGTCAAGACGATTTGTTCCGTTGGAACTGATCAATCCGAACGGACCAATAACGTTTAATCGATCGGGGGTCGGTTTAGCCGGAGATAGAATGAAACCGGTCCTGTGTGCGTTTACACATTTATTTACATGCGTACACCTGTGCGATAATTTCCCGATAAATCCGTTACCTGTGCAACGTAGGTAGTGCAAACGCACGCGACTGATGCGCGTTTGCATACGCTTACTGATTATTTATTTTATGTATTTTACAATAATATTTTACAATAGTTTAAAAGACATATATGCGCGCGGCGATATTACTCAGTGTGAACAAGTTATTTTTTTAAATATTTTTAAATAATTGCAGAAATTGCGAGAGTAACTACGTGTGGTTTGTTCTTTTTCGCTGAATTAGTGCAATTAGTTCCAGTGGAATCGAACAACGATGCACAGAGTGTTGATAGATGATGCGCGCGACGCACAATGGCCTAGTTTACACGTTACATTATTTTGATACGCGAATCGAATAAAATTTTTGTTTGTCAATGTATATAATTTTGGTGTTTCATACATCATTATAAATGTGCTTGATACGCGTATCATTTTGATACGCGTGAAGAAGGCGTATCGTACCAGCTTAATGACATTGTTTACATTATTGTGACCGAGCCGATTTAATATAGTACTTTTTTAATGCGCGTATTAAGCGATCGGTGTAAACTAGGACTGCGTTCGGGGAAATCATGCTATTAGCGCTATTGCGTCATTCTATCTTTGTTTTACATCTAATGAGCAATAAAGATAGAATGACGCTAAAGCGCTAATAGCATGCTGCCCGAACGCAGCCAGAATGATGCAACAGCGCTGATAGCGCGTTCCCCGAACGCAGTCTTAATCTTTATTAGATATAAACAAAGGTAGAATAACGCAATAGCGTTGATAGCGTGCTACCCGAACGCAACCTAAATGTAATATAGCACGACTTACGTACACGTGGCACGTGATATATATATATATGTTTGTTAAAACTCCCCCTCTTTTCTATCTCTCATTTAGTATACGTGTAAAAACAGGCTTTTGCTTAGTCACTAGTGATCATTAGTATATTATTGTGGTTAGTCGACGCTCGACGCACGCCTGGTTCACTTTTGATAACTTGATCGCAAACTCGCCAGTCACAAGTGGAGATATACATTTGTCAAGCTCAGAGCAAGGATCAGAATACTTCGTCAATATGATGATTCGAAAGGTAATTAAAAAAAAACACCTGTTTGCTGTAAAACAAACAAATGAAACTGTATAAAGAATTGATTTGGATGAATTTTTATGGAATTTTGTGTATTTGATATGTATCTTAGTATCTTACACAATGTGAGTGGACTTTGACTTTGACATATAGGCACTTGTTTGTAGAAAGTTTGTTCCAAAGTAACACTTCTTGCAATCAGACATTTTTAGTGAAAAATTTATACAATCAGAACTAAAATTTGAGAAATGTGTAGGAAAAAATATGTCTGAAATATTATATTTCTGTAATATATTCAGAAACAAAAGAAATAAGAAGTAGTTTATATGTTTTTGTTCTAACAAAAAACACCTTGTTGTTATCTATACTTTTATTTAGTATAATTTTACATATTAGAGTAAGTGACTGAAAGACACCTAGTAGGGAATAAATGACTCAAAGATTAGCAAAGTGTTTAAATAATATAAGTGGAAGGGATCTATTTGCTATCTACTGAACCTATTTGCTTTCTACTGAATAAACATCATAAACTTTGACCAGATGCATGTCATGTATGTATATATATGTATATATATATATATATATATATATATATATATATCAAAATTTCTAAGTAATGTGTATCAAAGAGAGAAAATGAGCAATAACTGCTTAATTTGACAGGCTCATTCAGAAATCAACTTTCTGTAAACATTGTCAAAGTCAAGGTCAGTCTCATGTTATGTATATTTTTCTAAATATTTGCCATAAATAGTTTTAGTATACATATGATGAAAAATTGAAGTAGAAAATGAATCAATCAAGTGATCGAACTATACATCTCGTATGCATGCAAAATATGTTTTTAGGTTTTTAACTCAAAACTGTATCAAATAGTACGACCATTTTCAGCAGCAGCTGAATCTCAAGGATATAATTTTGGTTAGTATACACACATGTTCATTAATATATCCTTAATATTGCATATCTATGTAATAGAATATTATCTATGCGCATATATTACTACACCATTTACATATTGCAACCTAATACATATCTTTTACATATGTTATTTTTGTTTTGTTGTACTGTTTCAGAATTATCGGATACTCAAAAGGAAATGCAAGATCTCGCACGGAAATTTACCAGAGAAGAGATTATTCCTGTGGCTGCAAAGTATGATAAATCTGGAGAATATCCGTGGGATATTGTTAAAAAAGCGTGGAATCTTGGTCTTTTGAATAAACATATTCCACAAAGTTGTGGTATGTTCATAAATTTATGATTATTCCTTAGAATATGAAATTACATGTCAAGGACAAAAAGGAACAAGATTAAGTAATTACAATTTATTGTAGGTGGTCTGGAAAGTGGTGTTTTCGATGGATGCTTGGTTACAGAAGAATTGTCTTATGGTTGTACAGGAATATCAACCGCGTTAGAGGCTTCTGGTCTTGGAGTAAGTTTTTTTTGCATACTGTATTTCAGTTCTTTCTATTCTCTGCATGTATTCTGTACGAAACAATTGTTTTTTCTAAAGAAAAATTTTTTTTAACTTTAATATAGAAATATAAATGAGTTTGTATAGATTTTATTAATAAAAAAAAAAAGGAAGAAATGTAGAGTAAGGTACAGGAAAAAATCAAGAAAAAAAGGTCTTCATTAAGAGACTGTTTTTTAATACAAAAAGTGTGTGTGTTTAACCTGATTACTATTATATATAATAAAATATGATATATAATAAAATTATCTTAAACTGTTTATTTTTAGCAAACTCCAGTTATAATAGCGGGAAATAAAGAACAACAAAAGAAGTATCTCGGGAGATTAATGGAAGAACCACTTGTCGCGGTAAGCAGCAAGACTTATATCAGAATGTTTTTTTTTTTACATAAATATTTAATGCAATATTTTTCATGTAATGCAATAGTTGATATTTAAAAGAAGTTAAATAGCGTATTATGTGAACACACACAGGCATATTGTGTTACTGAGCCTGGTGCAGGATCAGATGTAGCAGGTATTAAGACTAAAGCTGAAAAGAAAGGAAAAGAATGGGTAATCAATGGCACAAAAATGTGGATTACAAATGGCGGAGTTGCTAATTGGTATAATAGCGCATATTTCAATATTTGACTCTTATATTTTAAAAATTTCTTCTAATAATTCTTATCAACAGGTATTTTGTTCTGGTAAGAACTAATCCAGATCCAAAAGCTCCAGCTAACAAGGCTTTCACAGGTTTCATTGTTGAACGGGAATCTGATGGGTTGACTCCTGGTCGTAAGGTAATTGAGACGTAAAGAATACTTTTCTGTTTGAGTATTAACTCTGAGTTTTGTATTTATTTGTCTTAATTTTCTTTCAGGAAATAAATATGGGACAAAGAGCAAGCGACACGCGGATGATAACGTTTGAAGATGTTCGTGTACCCGAAGAGAATGTGCTGCTCAAAGAAGGAGAAGGTTTTAAAGTAGCTATGAAGACCTTTGATAGAACACGAGCACCGGTATGTTCACATATAATAGAGCATTCAATGCAATATATATTTATTCATTCGAGATTTGCACAAACACATCTCGATGTTTATATTGTAGGTCGCAGCAGGCGCGGTCGGTCTAGCTCAGAGAGCTTTGGACGAAGCAACAAAGTATTCGTTAGAACGCAAAACGTTCAACAAACCAATAGCGGAACATCAAGCGGTAGCTTTTATGCTGGCTGATATGGCCGTGGGTGTTGAGACTTCCAGATTGGCAACGCTGAGGGCAGCCTGGGCTATGGACAGAAATTTACCGAATGCCACAATGTTCGCTAGCATCGCAAAATGTTATGCTTCAGATGTGGCTAATAAGTGCGCCACTGACGCTGTACAGGTGAGTGTATAAGTTTATAATTTATGTTATAGATTTTTCACACTACATACATATAAAAAAAATTGAGTACTTTTTTTTGATATTTTATTATACTTATTATATTTGTGAACGATTTTTTCAGATTTTTGGTGGCGCAGGATTTAATACCGAATATCCAGTGGAAAAACTGATGCGTGATGCCAAAATTTATCAAATCTACGAAGGTACCTCGCAGATTCAAAGATTGATTATATCACGCTGTCTGTTGGGTGAAACCAAACAAAAAGCCAATTAAACAGTACAATCACGAAAGTATAATCAAGTTCCAATAATACTGTTTTGTAAGAGGATCTCTACGAGATTTCGTAGTTTTCCAAAAAGATAAACAAGCACATCCGGTTACGTCGTAAAATTCATTACTTTTTATATCTTCGGAGTTTACATATATAATGTGCGTATATATATATTCTAAGAAAGATTTTATAACTTTTACATATATTATTGTGTACATACGCGCCGTATATATGTATATACTATATGTATATGTATATATATATATATATATTTTATTATATGTATATTATAAATGTCAAATATTTAACAATGTTTTTTATACATGTATAAACATTGTTATATGTATATATAAACATTGTTTCTCTAATTTCATAAATTTATATTTCATCTAATGTGCAGACGTCAATTTTGTTCCAAGATCGTTTTAATCATCAACATCCGGTCGCTTAGAAATTAAAACAAAAAAAGATACTAAACTAAAATACTGAACAACTTTGTGTACATACTTCTATTTTTTTATCTCGTTATCATTTGAATGACGATTTCTTCTTATCAAAAATTTTACTGTAAATTGTTTGCTAAAGTTTTAATTTTTGTTATTAAATGTCTTGATTATAAAGTTCTAATTTATATTAAATGTCTCTCGGCAATTAAGGTTCCAATTTCTGTTTAAGTATCATTTGTTTGCAATCAGGCAAAAGAAAAAAGAGTTGTACACATATTTGTATATAGAAGTTCGGTAT
>NW_018020876.1:0-15000 GCF_002006095.1 Pseudomyrmex gracilis | reverse complement strand
TTCAGATAAATTTTTTATTTAGGAATCAATGTGGGAACAATGAATACACGAAGAGAAGCAAAACAGAGTCAATTACTCTCTTCAACAAAATTATTGAAATACATATCAAACAAAATTTGAATATGTCTGATTGTTGTGTAAATAAATTTGTTAAACAAAATTTTTGACTCGATATTCGTGTCTTTTTCTTTTGTTTTTTTTCACTTGTCCCAGCTTACCCATCCGCCTGGCTAATAATCACACATCCTGCTTGTTCCATTCTATCACTAACAAAGTGTAATTAAGAACTGTGTGTTCTTAGCCGTTGTTATTAACATTGTTATCATTACTTACTGGTACTAATGTTTTTAGAAATATATCTTAACACGCAATTTTACACAGACAATTAACGTATTTGATCCTTTTATTACTACATAAAAAGAAGTTTTCGGTATATTACTTTTTTAAAAAATATTTTTTGAGAGAATATCCTCGAGAGTTTGAAAATTTACAAAAAAATATTGAAAAATTTTGGAAAATACATCTTTAAAAAAATTTGTTTTTGAAGATATAATCGAAACGTTTTTTTTTTTTTTGACTGTTTCATATTTGTTAGAAGAATTTTTTGATAATCTGAAGTTATGTTTTTTTACTGTCTCTTATTTTCGTCATTAATTTATCTCGAGAAATGAGCAAGTTATACAAATGTTTAAACAAGACCTCCTGTTCACAAAAATACACAGAACTGCAGACCAAGTGTAGAGATATATAACTAAGAGAGTACTAATTTTAGTAGTAATGTAGTAATAGCTTTTGCTGTAGCAGTAGTTGTGTAATAGCAGTAGTAGTAGTAATAGTAGTAAGCGGATGGGACAGTCCCACAGGTAATCTAGATCATTAAGAATCCTCTGTAACTTCCCGCATTATGCGATTCATTATGGAGCGGTGAGAATTGAAACACATCACAGTTGGCTTCGTTTTACAAGCTGCGTGAAATTTTCATTGAATGTCAACACTGTTGAATGAAGCGCGTGCCTGAAAATTGTCGTAATGGTAATCAATTGTAAGACGGTTGTATTGTTGGTTTTTACTGAAATCGCACACAGTCTGTATTTCGGAGCCACGTCACATTCGATAATTAGCTCACCGATCGAAGACCGATCGGCGGACTTCACTCAAAATTATCCGTTTAATAGAATAACCAGAGTTTAATGTACATCTATAGTTTATTACCTGCGCAATTCGTCAGTTTGACGAGTATTTAAAAAACTTGTTTTATTCGTTATTTTTAATTTTTTAAATATTTTAAATAGTTCATTAACGAGAAAAGAGCTTTCAACTGCAAAAGTTTTAATATATTTTTTTGTTATAAATCTACTCGCAACATTTCTCGCTAGTAGATCTTGAAATCCGTCATTTTGACGGATTCGGTTGTTCTGGTTGTTAACAAACGTGTTTTCCATTTCTTTCGAGAAAACCAATTTATCACGCGTCGAAGAGTTTCGATGTTCGCAGGTGTGAAAAGTATCAATTTACATCACATTAAACTGGTAAACGACACGAGAACAATTATTTTCCGTGTGCGGTGCAAATAAATTCGTAAAAAAACAACACGTACTGGCGGTTCATAAATTTATCGAGCATACGTCTTGGTACTCGCATTACACGCTATTATTGGCTTAACAGCGTGAAACGAAGGATCGTTAACGCTTTCTTACGTGCATCGAAATAATTTATAATCGGAGGAATTGTTTATTTTTCACGTGACGCTAACACAATGAGATCCGCCGTCATATATAATTGCCAAATGATATCCGGTGTTATTAGCATAAACGCGCGAGATCGTTATTTCCGGACGTTCGACAGACAATTATTATTATTATTATTTTAATAATTATATCAAGTTACGAATTACTTTGTCGTTCAAAAATATTTTTACAAAACTTTACCGTGTAAGCGCATCAACTTCTAATTTATTTATTTATTATAATTTATTACTAATTTATTACTAATTTATTTATTTATTACGAAAATGATCTGATTTACTAATCTATCATAAAATTATCTAAATTATCACAAAGTCTTTAATAAGTTATTACAAAAATTTTAATTACAACCTGCAGGTTTTTAAATTAGACGCATATATATTTTCAGCATTCCCAAATCTGTCATGTTTATGTGTGTGTGTGTATGTCGTGACATTTTCCATATTATGCTGCATTCTCACGTGTTCGTTATGTTCAGTTAGGAGAAATAACATTATTCGATTGGGAAATGTGATTATATTTTACAAATACGTTTACCTGAAGATAATTTCTCGAAATTTTTTCCTAACGAACAGTCTCGATCGAGGGAAGAACGTACGCTTTTCTGAATCAACACGATTGACTGTCACTCGATGAAAAGCGCGAGCGTTGCTGTCGCGAGGCGAAACGAGTAATCGCGATAGATAACACGTGTAAAAAATAACACGCAAAATTATCAGCAGGAAGTATCGCGCTCCTGCCAATTTGATAACGTAATGTAGCGCGTGTGATGAAATTCCGCCATCGGGAGATATTATATTTCGCGCCTTTCCGACCGGCAATTTCGCAATCGGTTGTATATGTACACACGCGCGTGTGCAGATGCCCGAAGAAAACGGCACGATTTTGATATCGTCAGTCTAAAACGAACGTAATGAAATCTGCCCTCGTCTGATGAATAAAACATTTATGCCGTGCGATAACACCGCGAGATCGCCACATATACAAAGCCGTGACTAAATAAAGAAACAATTATAATTAATATTTGCACAAGACGTCATCGGTACGATGATAACTTATTGTATGTGTGCGCATGTGTGTGTGTATATATATATATGTATATATATATACATATGTACATGTTATATAGGATGTCTGAAAAATTTTGACAAAGTTGACGTGTCAAGGTAGATCAGATCAATCTAGTCATTTATTTTTGTAAAGAAAACAACTTTTCTATTTATATAAATTAACTCAGTCTATCTTCATACTTCGACTTTGTCACAATTTTTCGGACACTCTTCTATTCATGTTTGTCCGCCGATTGTGAAGTTATTTTTTTTTTTTTTTTCACAACGTCTACTTTAATTTCTAGATTCTTCGGGAGGGGTTGAAGGGATATTTTTTATACACGCGAAATGCACAATCCAAACACCCGACATGTAGATTTTACACTTCAGTGTGTTATCGAGACGTTTTGCGCAGCGCTCGGCTTCTCCAAACGTATGTCGTATTATTTCTAACATGCTTTTGATTACTTTCAAACACACAGCGATTGTGTATTCTTCCTTCTTTCCAGTGATCTTTTAGAAAAAAATACAAAAACGTTTTGCAACATTTATCTTCTTTTTTACAACACGAGTTTCGAACGTTCGAAACTATTGTTTCGCAAAATAAATCAAATGAGATGTGTTCGAAATTGTTGAGCCGATACAGTCTGAATGATTTTTCGAGATAATAGAGAAATTCTTTTTGTCATATTTCAATTCAATTCTTTTCCTTTCTTCGACCGCAGTCACATTGTGTCGTTTTTGTCGCGTATCTTAACAACGGACTTTGACGTATTAGGACATTGTTTTGCGTGGCGTTAGACATATGCGATCGATTTCTCATGGAATGGAAGCGGAAAAAGTTGCGGCAACGTTTCGCTACGTTGGGTGTTGCTTGATAAATAATAGGACTATAAATGGCGACGCATCAGCATTCACCCGCTGCGTCGAAATGCACTTATCTAGGCTAGTTTAAAATTAACAAGCGATATAAGTTATGTTGTTTGCACGCATTAAATCGTGATTATATAGATGCGAGCGCGTATCGGGAAACGGGGACCCAAAAAAAAAAGACGATTTTTTTCTCGAAAATGAAGTCGTGCAAAAAAAAAAAGAATTACAAGTCACAAAATACGAATGTCGCGAATCATCGATGACACTTTCACTTCTTAAATTTTCGAAAAGATTGAAGCTATGTAGTTTTAATCTTCTGACTCTGTCAAACTGTTTGATTGTTCGCAGAATCTTCCTTCTGTGTTTTGCACAAAGGGATATTTGATGGTCAATATTTTTTCGTTTGTAAAAAAAAAAGTGCGTACAAAACTCTACAACTTTTTTTTGTATCTAAAAAAAGAAAATAGAGAGTAAAAAGGATTGTATATTCCGTGCGTGCTATTGCTTTTACGCCTCTCTCCAAGAATTAACTAATGGCGCACAAAAAAAAGGGGTCTTTTTTTCTGAAGATTATTTTCGAATTCTTTGGAAAAAAATGGCGTCAGTGCAACAGGTCTATCTTTGACAAATGTCTCGATAAAACTCGATTGTCTCGTAATTTACCGTACGTGTGTCTGTAGTGACTCTTCTCATTGATTCTTTTTTCTTTTTGCTCATCTTGCCTGAAAACAAAAATAAATCAGACGTAGCAAGGGACACGCGACTTTTTTTTTCTTCGTCTCGAGTGTTTCCTTTAATGTTTTGTGCTTTTCGTCACTGACTTCGCAAATTTTATAGGTATAGGCGCTGGAAAAACAATTTTCACGATAGAAGACCGACTTTAGTACTGCATTGTGCAGCAACGCCTGTTGTTCGGTCGGAGCCGTTTTTTTCTCTTGATGAGGTTCACTACGGGTTTACTATTTTTTTTCCCTCCTGCTCTTTGTAAGCGTCAATTATGGGCGAAACTAAAATCTGACAAATATCGAGATCATCTGTCTATAACTGCACTTACGATGCTCCCATTTCGTGAACTACTTTTTTGAAAACTAGTTTTTGCTCTTTTAAATTTATTATGCAAATATTCATGATTCACCTTGCACGACTACTTTCAACAAGGATCCTTGCTATTAGGCGTCACATGAAGTTTTACGATTTGGCCAATGTCGTAAAACGTAGACGCGAGTCGTTATCGTTACTTTACGCATTACGTTTGAGGACTTCTTTAGCCTCCCGCGTGCAATTTTATTCTCTCGAAACTCGATTCGTGCCGTGGTTCAATTTTTTTTCTTTTTTTTTTTTTTAAATCAATACGTGTCTGTCAATCAATTGACATTTTTGCCGTTGAACTCTTTCTAAATATAAAGATTCTATTTTTAAATCCGACGCGTCGTACATTCCCCGGGATTAATGAGAGCGCACACACATTTCGTATTCAATCGAATACTCGCTAAGAAAGAAAGGACGAGGGAAGCGGAGGGAGGATAACATCGATTATTCCGCCTTATTCGACGTGGGCGTAATTGGGGAGATAAATCAAACATCTCTTAATTTACTTTCAGTGTATGATTAAGAGAATTGGGTTAACGCCTCTCTTTCGTCGTCGCCGACTTGAATATTCTCGCCGATTTCGGCGCGCCAAGGCTCAAAGGATCAAGTTTTTCTCTTTTTCTTTCTCTCCCGATAGATGTGTAATATCCCCGGGATCGGTGTATAATGCCAGCGCGTAAAACGTCTCTCTCTTCTACGTGTGCGCGCGGTTTTTATTGCACCGCACACACGTCCACCTCCCACGCCCTCGCTTAAAGACGATGGGGCCGTTTCTCCTCCGCGGCGGTCGCTATTAAATCGCTTGACCCACTTTGATAAACTCGCATCGGAATAACTCAATAACACCGTGCCGAGCCAACAACAGTAATTATTATTCAACGTTCTCAAGCGTGCGCGCGCGCGCGCGCGTTTACGCCGCCGTGCGCGCATATAACCCGGCGTACGTTAAAACGCACGCCGGTGTGCATGCGCTTTAATTTATCTAAATAAATGCCAGCGTTTCGGTGCACTTGATGCCGCGAATTCTCTCGCCCAGGTCTCGCAAAATTGATCATCATTCCTGCCGGCGCGATTATTTTTCGCAACGAACGGATCTGCTCGTCGCGTGTGTGAGTAACGTCATTTTTTTTTTAATGAAACAAAACAATTGTCATGGAAACTTTTCTTCCTATAGTTTTTTAATTTGCAATGTACATACATTGCATATATACAACAAAGCAATTTCGAGACTTTTCGTCGAACTTTATTCGATTCATAGCAAACTCCAAAATTTGCTGTCGGTCATATATCACGCGGGTAAAATTTCATCTGCCGTCGTGTGGCGCCCTTACGTTATTATCAATGACTAATATCTCGCTGTGATATATCTGTTATGTGTGCGAGAGAGAAAGAACGGGAATAAAACGGAGAAACAGACTTAATATTTAATAAAAAAAAAATAAATAAATAAACCAAATACGTCCTATAGATGTAGCACTTTGTTCTAACAGCTGTAAAAAAGTAATAATAAAAAGTAATTTATTATTTGAGAAATTTGACGTATCTGGTTTCAATCACACATATGATCCCGAAATACTAACTGTGGTTGGGAGCAACACGTGTTGGATTATACAAAACGAACGTTTTTCAAGAAACAAGAAAGAAACGTAAAAAAATGTGGCAAAAAGTTAAAAACACGGGAAGAGAATGTTAAAAAGTATTTAGCGTAAAACGGAAAAAAACGGTTTGTTGAATTATGCGCATTTAAAATCTGAAGCAATCGGTGATGGAAATAGAACATGCACTGAGAATGCAACAATTGTTCGCAATATAATCGAAACGCTCGATTTACATGTGTAGCTGTTTTGTGAGACGTATTTCTTTACCCGCATATGCATGTGTGCAATATATAATATATGTATATACATATATTTATATTTTGCATATAATCTTTACATGATAAATGAGAGAGAGAGAGAGAGAGAGAAAGAGAGAGAAAAAAAAAGAAATGAACAATGAGTACTTCGTGTTGCAATTACACATTTAAAACATAAACAAATATTTATTGCATTTTTAATGTAATTTTTTGCAGCATATCTTCTTATTTACGTAATATATTATGTAGTATGCATTAAGGAAACACTGCGTTTTGTATTTTCATAAATAAACATTGTCTCATTATTTCGGTCAGTAAGGTCAGTATTTTATAGTGACTATTATTGTTTTAGAATTAAGATAATGCGAAGAGCGATACTTATCCCTTGTACTTTTTGTATTCGTAGTATCTTGTAAAAAAATAGTGGATTTTTGTTGATATAATTGACAATTATATGGAAAAAAGATTTGCTGGAATAGCTAGAAGATTACTTAATTAAGTCACTGAAAGAACTAGAAGATTACTCAATTAAGTCACTATGTGGCCAGCAAGAAAAATTTGCGAAGCCTATCGAGATTTCTATTTTGCCAACGAAACGTTTTGTTGATGAAACAAAAATCCAGTGAACTCAGAACAAATTTTTTTTGCTGACCCTATAAATAGCAAAATTTTGTTTTCCAAAATTGATAATTAGCTTGATTATTTCACTAAAATATGTTTCTGCGTCGCGCGTTCGCGGTGCATACGTCGCATTTGCAAGCGTTTCTAAATACAACACTCGATCAGCCTTGCTGCACGAGAACCCAAGGTTACGTCCTAGATTTTCGCGAAAATTAATCACGAACTCCTGTTAGTGTCGTCGATATTTTGAAAAAACAGAGCGCGCGCGATTGACGGGCGCGAGACGTGCGCACTGCTCTCAATATTTTTAATTCGATTCATCTAAGAATGGCTATCACTCTTATTGCCACATCTGAATAAAATTATTTAAAATAATTCAATAATTTTTAAAACAACTAAAATATTTATGAGAAAAATGCGCGTGAAACATATTAATTAGAACAAGGCTCTCTCTCTCTCTCTGTTTTTCTGTTTGGAATACAACATTTTATAAAACTTCCTCTTACACACACATATACATACATAGTACAATATACAAAAAATGATTTCTCTTAGTAACACGCACGCATCTTTAAAAATTTCCGCGTAGCGCGCACTTTATATTTAAAGTTTCGACCGATCTCCGCGCCAAGGCGCTGATTGCGCTCCGACACGCTGCGATTTCGCTCCGTTCTGTTCTTGCGCGTAAGTCGCGCCCGTTCGATTCATTACCCGTGCGCTCATATGTAACGTGTCTCATGCTAGTTATGATGAATTCGATTGGGTAATACCGGCACATCGCGCCGAGGCACAAGAAGTGACGCCACGGGACACGGTCTGTAGTTTTTAATACGCGTCCTACTTTCCGCTATCTCTCTCCGCGTGGCTTGTTGGCGGCGCGGCGAGAAGAGGCGGGCGACCCGATCCGTGCAAACGAGCGAGCGAAGTAGTATCTTTCTCTCTCTTTTTTTTTCTCTCTCTCTCTCTCTCTCCCCTCTGCGTTTCCGTTTCTGCGCCGAGACTCGCTTGTAAGTTCTCCAGTTACGCTCGTGCGTGAAGAAGCGTGACGCGATTGGCGCGTGTCAGTAGCACAGCCTCTATCCCTCTACCATTCCGGTACAACTTCGCGATCTTCTCTGTCTCTTTCTCTTTCACTCTCTCTTTCTCGATCGTTGTCATCATAATGCCATCGCCATAGTAGCGACTGAGATGGGATTCGACTGAGATGGTCGGAACGACGCGACGGAGAAAGAAAAGTTGTGTTCGCTAGGTAAAATTAGCGGGAAAGATGGTGCGCGTGCGAGAAAGAGAGAGACAGCATAGTTGCAGCAAACGGGGAGGGGAAGACGGACAGAGAAAAGAGTGACGAGGAAAGCGAGAGCGCGGCGCTGAGCGTTTATATGCAACTAGAAGGACTGAAATTGAAAGTGGTCGTCCCAGTGGCCCACTGACCTGATTACCTACTGACAATGACACGAATCCTTGCCTCCCACTGTACACTCTCGCACCCTTCCTCCGCCTTCCCCCGTCTTTCCGCCTTCCGTCCTTTCTGAGCGGCGCGTGTGTGTGCGGACGCGCGCGGCACCTTCTCGCGTCTCTCTATCTCGCACCGACGACGTCGGCGCAGACGTCATCCACGTGACGAGGACGCGTTCGCACAGGTAATTCGCTTTTTTTTTTTTTTATCTTGGCAAATATATCCATAAATCGCCACGCGAATGGAAGCCACAAATGCGCACCGGAGGTCAGCCTGGAGAGAGGGGAAGGTGCAACAAGTACATTTCCGAACTGATGTAGGTCGTCCCCGAAAAGCGAAACAGCCATTTTCGAAAGAGAGAGAGAGAGATAGTTGCGGGATTTTTACCAGGATTGAATTTCAATTGAAGCGCGAAAGACCACACAACGAGATGAGGTCGAGCTGATGAAATGAATGGAAAAATTGAAATTTTTGTTTGCCAAAAGTTATGAATTTATTAAATGACGTTTTGAATATATTGAATATAATCGGAGGATTTTTGCGCCGCGCATGTGTATGTGTGCGACCTACTTTCGATATAGAATAATAATTCTGCGATCGCGTGTATCTGCTCTTTGACCTACATACGAATTAATTCAATGTGTTTGGCGCGCACAGCGCTTGTTGTCTGTGAGCGCACGTGTTTTTGGAAATTACAAGTAACTTGCTCAAATATTGACACGACGAAAAGTGACTTTCGGGAATGGAAAATTTATATCGCACAACACTTTCGAAGCGTGATCACAATTTCAATAACAATTTTATATTTTTGCGTGTAATCTACACGCAATCTTTATTTATATTAAGAAATATCTAATAATAATTGTACGGTGATTATGATACTCACACATAAAAACGTGTCTCCGCGACATTAATGACTCGAATGCATAATTATACCGCTCTGAATTACTAGTAGTCGAGTAATTTATTTCGCTCTCTGCGAAGCAAATCGTATCGGATCGAATAATGTTCGATTATGTGTAGAATTGAGAAAAAACGGTACATATGTACATGCACGCACACGAAGAAGAGAAATAGAGACGCGTTTTTTGTGAGGAGCGCGCACGGCAATAAATCTCAATCAGATGGCACTTTCTCGAGAGGATCGAGAAGAAAAAATCCAAATTATGTAAAACTATTTTTTTTTTTTTTTTTTTTTTTTTTTTTCAAAAACGTGTCCGGTCGTTTTTATAATATATACCGACACTTTTTGTACACGCTTGCGTATAAATGGCGTCGTTTTCTTGTCGTTCGCTCGACTCTCGTGTCTCTTTCGTGAAGCGAAGCCGACGGCTTGTTTGCTCTCTTGCGTGACTTGTACTTTAAATATTGCGACGGGAGAGCGATCGTGACTCACTTTTAATTAAGCTCGCGCTTTGCGTGAGCAAATTATCGTGATTTTGATTCATGTATATCCAATTTTATCACATCCCCATCAATTTGACGAATACTTAAAGAAACGTTTTATTTGTCATTGTGACACGGGTTTTCGTTTCGTTTCCGCTTCTGTCGTCTCGCGAACACAAAATAGATTAGTGAGTACTTATTTGAGTATCTCATTTGAGTGTATTTCATCGTTCGCGCGAAGATAGCGACAGACATTTGTTGTACAATCTGCTGAGGTTAAAGGTTAAAATAAACATTTGTTATACAATCTGCCGAGGTTAAAGATTAAAATAAACAGTCGCTTATAAAGTGCACTTTGCGACAATTTCCGCGTACTCGCGAGACGGTGGCGCATTTAAAATAGACCGTTTTGTTTGATTAGTGCCGCGCCAGATGAGTGTCGAAATCATTATCACTTGGTCACGATTCAGATCTCTGGCGGTGGTTCGCGCAATCAATTTCGCTTCGAATATTTAAAAATACATGTCGCCCATCATCGGGAACATCGTTACATTAATTTATCCACGCGAATAAAGATATAACATATTCCTGAATTGCGTGAAAAATTCTCGTTTAATTGATTTGAAATTTCGATTCATTTACCTTGGTGTTTGATTTCGGATCGTCATTGACGGTTTTACGGGCGCAAAAGATATCTCGGCGACACACACATAACTTACGCCGGGTCTCCCCCGGGCCTCTTCACTCTCGCTTTCGGTTCGAAGGAGGCTCTCTTTCGCAATCTTTTCCCAACGCGGGCGAACGTCGCGACCGGCTCGCAAAGTGCACACACACGCGCGTTCTCACGTGCCTTCCTTCGCTTTCCTCGCGGGCTACGTGCCACGCGAGAATTACCTCTGTCTGTGATCAAGCTCGAGCTCTCGCAGCCCGCCTACTTTCGCTAGTTTGCGTAAGAAACATACATTGAAGAAACGTTTGCGTGCGCGCGTATGTGGTTTACGCGCGTGTTTGTAATGCGCCCGGTAAAATCGTATTTGACCAATCACGATTTCTTTCTCATTCGTTTTAGCTTAAATATTTGTACCCGACGAAAATCTGATACATTCTCGTGTATTGCGAGCTTTGCTTGAATACATAATATGATTTCTATTAGTAAGTGAACTCAACGAAGTTACCGCGATGTTTACAAAAATGTCGAACAGGATATTAACTTTTCTATAACGTTGTGCAACTTTGAAGTCACATGCGTATTGATATTCTTTTAGTTCAATTTCAGGTTTTAGCCACAATGTGACGCACGCATTTTGTTCTATCGCCTCTTCTTTTTGGCCAAAAAGATTGTTGTCAAAAAATAAAATTAATCAAATCCTTTAAAATTGCGAACTTATTGTTTATATTTGAAAGTTGAGTTTTATGCTGATGTCACGTTACATAAATTTTTTTTACACTGACGACAAAAATGCGGAGTATGGAATGAAAGGGTTAAAAAACGAAAAGTGGAAATTTATGTATCCGGAGACTATTCAGTTTTTTTTGTTTTTTATATAAAACCACTCACTTTCTTTGAAAAAAAAAAAAAAACCAATAGCGACACATTTTTCTACGTAAAACAATTTGTTTCGAATGACACAAAAAATGTTCGCGCTTTTGAATATTTATGTTTGTGTTGTAATTTACGATTTTATTATTAGATTCGGCGACTCAAAAAAGTGAGTTAAAGTGAATCGCCAAACTTTCTCAGTCCAAAAGCTATCGATCGACGCCGCCTCAGTCTATGAACGAAAGTGAAATCATTCACTTTCGCCGTGTATTACGCGCAAAATCAATAGAATCAACGTATATGTAATCTTTTTTTTTTTTTTTTTTTAACAATTCATTATCTTGTTTATCTTTTGTATCTCAAATTTATCAAATATACAACGAGATCAATCTTTCTTCTTTCCCCTCGAATTTCACAATTTAGAGATTTCGTCAAAAAATGCAGCAAAAACGTTTTCACTCTGTCGTGTTTGAAACAACATTACGCGATTATCTCACAAGACGTTAATTTTCCATAGAATCGAGTATACGTTATATTCATTCACTATGGATGCATGCTGCACTGCGGAGCATCCGTCCCTTGTGCATAAATCTGAGCGTGTCCGACGCGAGTAAGGTCTTCCCGTATGAAAATCGAAGGACGCGCTCAGCATTCGGCCTCGTACTTTCAGCGCGCACGTTGCGTGCGGTGGCGCTCGAAATAAATAAAAAAACAAAAGAGGAGGAATGCCACGCACTATCACCCCATCGCCATTTCAATGGAGGTCATCCGGTGAGCAAAGTAGGTCTCGACCACTTGGTTAGTATGTCATGGCGTACTCGTTACTGAATAAACTTAATCTACAACACCACGCCGTTAATTAAACCGACAGTCTCGTGCAAGCTTTTCTTTCTTTTTATTTTTCTTCTTTCTCTTTTTTTCTTTATTTTCTTTATTTATCATTCCGCGTACTTGTTGCCATGTCGGGACGAGTTATTTTTAACAGAGGTTCGTCAAAAGGGAAAACAATTTCACGAAGTCGCGATGGTTTGTTTATATGTGTAAAAAAATAACGCTGAAGTGTCATTTTGCGAATTAATGACGAAAAATTGTTAATTTGGCGCAACTTAAAGTCGAAACGACAACAACTTCGACGACGCGGAATATTTTGCAAAATCTTTTTATTCGAATTTGTTTTTTTAAGTTCACAAGCATCCCCCCGTCGCTGTCTTATCTCATTTATTCAATCACCCGTTTACCCCGCTGACCCCATTTCGCTCGACGGTCGATTTCGTGAGATCGTAATTTCAGCAATCCACGCGCACGGCTATTGATTACGGAGAACGCGACTGATTATTTATACAATATAAAAAAAAAAAAACAGCGCACGAACACTGACGTACAACTATAATAATAACTGAAGAGAACATTTTGGTTGAGAAAGGAGATATTTTTCGTAAGTGTACAAAAACACTGAACAACATCGAACTTTGCAAATGTTTTCAGTCTTATTTTGAAGAAAATATTTGCATTGTATTTAAATGAAAAAAAAACGAAAAACGCTCTCGTACGTTCTTATGCATTCCGATCATCGAGGGGATCGCGAAACGAACGCGTACCGTCTATATAAAACTCGCAAAACAATTTTTTGAATAGGTAACAAGTTGAAAAATGTTTTTTGATTGAATCCTTACAATACAATAGTCTTGACATTTTATGGCAAGTAACAACGTTTTATTACGGAAGTTCGTTCAACGATTATGATCACCGATTTTGTAAGAAATCGCAAATTCAGACACGAGCAAAATGGAACTGAATTATTCTTATAATTTACTTGTGTCCACCGTGACGTTGCAATTCTCAGAGGGTCGTTTCCGTTTCATGTCGTACTTCTACATAAAAAGATTCTCCATAAAGAGCGGAACATGAAGAGAGTGAGAGAAACATAGAGGTGCTCTTCGTTTAGATATCTCAGAAAAAAGACGTATGTTCTTTTTCAAAAGAAAGACAATAAATTACGAGAGAAACCAAAAAGTTAAGTATAGGTATACAAGAAATACTCCTCAAGCTACGCTCGACCGAGAATCGTCGTGAGCAAGTAGAATAAAGAAAATACGTAATTTTCCACACAGCGCCCTATACCCTTTATGGCATTTCGGAGACAAAAACAACCTTGAACTCAATTACATTTCGAACTGTTGCGGTAATACGTATAAACGAAGTTTTTTTTTTTTGGTCGCCGTCGTCGCAAAAATTCTCCAATTTACATAATTGTCGTTCAACAAAAATAGACCGCACAAATGATGTAACAACATTCATATTATTATTCGTCCGACTGCCACACGCGCGATCGGGTAAAAATGCGCGAGAGAAATTCCTGTTCGGTCAAATGCACGAAGATTTTTTCGTCGATCAATGTTGACAACGAAGATGTGCAAAACAAAATATATAATACGTATAATATTAACCTTTAGACCGCCGGCATGATGCCGTATGGAATCGCTATTAGGACGCTAATATTATTTATTTTATAGAAGAGTTCTCTTTTATTTGACTTGATTTGTGTGAAAAAAAAAAATATAAAGAAAATCTAAATATGTTGTTAAATGGTGTAGTTTAGCTTTCTAATTCGCCGTAATCAGAGATACAAAAAAATTTATTTATACATCAGGTTTTCCGTCGCCGATTTCGAGGCACTTTTGATAAAAGGCAAGCAAAAAGCGAAGAGGAAAGCAAAAACTAGTAACATTTCTACGCGTACCTTATTAGTGCACGTGTACGCACAGATACAAAAAAGTTGTATGTAAAAAATCGGAACTCGGTGCCAATAAAATCGGCACAGAGTTGTCACCTTGATAACATCGGAAGGGAAAATTTTCTTCCGGTGGGGAAAGACTGTGCGTTATCAATCGAGACAACACTGTGCGCCGTGATTTTAATTTGTCGTGCGTGGAAATTCAGAATCGCGGAAGAGCGATTACACGCGGAGGATATGTGTTCGCTATTTAAAATACGAACTCCCGTTTGCAGTGTAACATCAAGATGCTTTAACTTTATGCTCCATAAAACGTTCTTCGCTTTTTAAGACTTCACGGAAACCGACTGTAAATAATAATCTCCTCGCTAACGACGAGGTTTACACCATCTCGTTTCATTGCGAAATTCTTACTTACGCCGAAACACTTTGATCATGCTAAGAATGTTTTTAAAAAACGTTTGTAACGTTATATTGTAACTTCTTACGAATTTTAAACGTCGCACGCTTTTTTTGTTTTAAGAGTTTAATAAATTTTATTTTTTCGAACAAACTTTAAAAAATGAACCACTTGTGTTCGTCATCTGACGCAATAAAATTATAATTTATAAACTGAGTAACATATTCAACATAAATATATATATATATATAT
>NW_018020875.1:158041-165817 GCF_002006095.1 Pseudomyrmex gracilis | reverse complement strand
ACCATCATTTGTAACAAGTTCCGGGACAAAATTTTAGATACATGATAGTAGGGGTCTATCAGTGAAGCGCACACTAAACGATAATGTACTCAGAAATCGGTTAAACATTTTTGCATCATTTTTTCCCTATTGACTGGACTAGTTTTCGCCGCGATGCAGATATCGCGATTGGCGACGCGTATGATATTCGCGAATGAAGCATTACGGGAGAGACTTTGCACAACAAATCGGCAAGCTCTCTTGGCCAAGCGCAATTCACACTTGTCGCCGATAACATCGAAAACGATTTATCTCTCTATCTTTCTCTCTCTCTGTACTCTTGTTGTTGCCAAATTCACTTTTCCCGCTTCATTTCCTCGCGTTCCGTGCGATCGGAGTCAGTCACCTCGACCGTCCCGCCAATTGGCAACAGGCGAAGAACAAAAGAGGCTTGACTTTGTGTCTTACGAAGTTACATAATCTATCGTGAAAGATCGCGATGTGAGAGACGATCAGAACTACGATCGGGATCTCTCTTTCTCTTTCTCTCTATCTCTCTCTCTTTGTAACTCCGTCGTATTATACCGTTATTCTCGCGGGGCTTCTGCGTTATATACGCACCTAAGAAAGTTCAAGTGCTCCCGGGAAGATCGTAAGAAGCATTCTGCCGGAGCGACCGGTATAATAAAATCGCGAGTGCGCGATCGTGTGCGTTCTATACGTGCGTATCCGCGGGCTCTCGCAAAAACTAGTAATACCGTTTATGTGTGAGAGCCGGCGCGGCTTCGACGAGACAATTTCGCTTCGCGGTAATTGTCAGTCGCCGACGCGACAACTCGAGCGCGCGCGACTCGAAGAAATCGCGTCCTTGCGCGCGTCACACATGTGTGTGTGTGTGTATGTTTGCTAATCATAAATATTGTGCGTGCACAACAGAAATACGCGCAACTTCCTCGAATTATATAACCCCTCTCCTCCCCCATCGCGGGAGATGATCTCGCGCGTCACAAATGATGTAACGATTAATTTTCCGAAAATATGGAAAAAGCTTCTTCTCTCTTCTCGTTACGCGTTAGAAGACGACACGTGGTCTGTACAATTCCTACACACGTGTCAAGTTTTAGAATTTAGGACGCGAGTGATTCACGCGCGCCGGCTCGGTTCGGGTTTTCAGAATATCCCCCGACGACGCACACCTTGTCGTTTTACCGTGTCTTCCGTCTAATTATGATTCATCGACACGACCGCGGAGCGACGTTTATGGACATTCCTAATGATCGCCTTTCAGTTTTCACAGTCGAGTCTTAATCGTGAGGGACGGCGAAATGGCGAATCTCTCTCGCGGATTGCGGCACATACAGAGATCCCCCCCGACAACCAACATCCTACACGTCGTGTCGATCAAACTTCGCGCGGAGCAAAAGGACGAACGCGCCGCGCGCCTCGCGCTATAAATATCTTAGACGCGCGTTGCATTTGCCTTCTTCTGCCTTCGGAGTCGCTTCGGAATGACGCTGCTCATTCTCGGTTTTCAAGGCGCGCGTTGTACGGCCGCTGCGCGCCTTGCAAAAGTTTATCCATTATGAAGCGCCGGGGCGACATTCGTGATCCGGAAGAACCGGATCCGCCGCACAAGGGTGGAGGAGGGAGGGAGGGAGGGAAGGGCCTTCTCTTCTCGTTTTTGGTGGTTGTCATCCGCGTACGTGATACTCGCTTTTCGGTTCCCATCCCCGCGCGAGATGCGTCATCGATTTTTGCTCTTTGCCGAACCGGGTCAGCAAACTGTGGCGGCCGTCGAAGGACGTCGAGGGTGTCCTTCTCTCATCTCCTCTTTCTCTCTCTCTCTCTCTCTCTCTCTTTCTCCCCATACGTCCCTTCTTATCTCACTTCTCGTCTTCCTCGTTCGGTGAACTTTTTTCTCCCGTCGCAGGATTTGGAAGTCGATGTCCGCTTCGATCGTTCGTGAGTGGCATTAATCTCGAGGAGAGCGATAAAAACGTACGATTATCAGCATCCGGCGTTTCCGCGCCTAAATCGAGAGAAGCCACAACATTAAAAAAAGTAACGACGACCGGAGGAGCGCGTTTGCTTTTGTGATCTTTGTGATTTCTCCTTGTGCGAGTTTATCGTCGATTCGCGCGTTTAGCCACTTAACGATCGTTTTTCTTTTTTTTCATAACTTCGCGCGATACGCAACTCCGAATGACTGTTTTGACGCCGCTCGGTTGTAAACGAACCGTTTCTCGCGATTTTATGAAGCGTTAAGGAATATGAAACCTTCTTACCTTTGTTACTATACAGCAATAGTGCCTCGATTGATGTCTAAAAATTTCATTTCACTCGGTGGGATGTCTATCATCATTCTCTCTCTCTTCCTCTTTCTCTCTCTCTCTCTCTCCGCATTTCAATACTTTCTCGATCTTCTCTCGCGGTCACTTTTGTAGCTATTCTTCGCGAAACATCTTCGCGAAGTTCTTCGAAGTCAAACAAGTTTGCATCCTCGGCTCACATCTGGTCCCGTATCGAGGACACTAATGAGAAACTTCCGTCTCATGTAATATATTGCTAACACAGTCAAATCAAATTAAGAGTCTGATAATATTCCTGCGTGTGAGAGATAGAGACATTATCTTCTACGAGTTCTTCTCTGGTTTTTTTTTTTTCTTATTTACTACCTGGTGTGTGTGTTAGTCAGCCATTTTGGTTTCATTGACTTGTCGAATATACAAATGACGGCGAGTCTGTGGAACGTCGAAGATAAAGGAGAGCAAAAAAACATCTACAAGATAAAATCACAAATGATTAAAATACGAATCTACATATGTAAAGTACCGTATAATCCATCGGCGTTCGGCGTCTATTGTACGAGGTGTTGGACTTATCAATGGTTTATTTATCGAGTCGATATTTTGAAAGGAGAGCCGCTCTCGGACCGACTCATATTTCAATTTCAACCATTGACAGCAGGAAGTCGCTAAATGAGCCGACCGGAGATAAACGACTGTGTTGACCACTCTCGATGTTCTGATGACTCTTCTCGATATAAGAAAAAAAAAAAAAATTCTCAATTTCCTAGCGGCTCGATTAATTAAAGCGACCCATTTTTCCGCGTATGCAAATTTCTTTAACGACATCGTGCCTCTGATGGATCGCACTGTCTCGCGTGATTTGGACAATCTCGATTAATTAATTCACGACGTGCGTTAAACACGTTTGCGACGTGTTGTGCGATTGCTGTCATTTAAAACCGATCCGCACGCATTAGTGCGCTATCTCGTTAATTTCAGGTGCGCTTGTTTTCGTTCGAGAGACCGTCGAAATGTAACAAATGTATAAAATATCTCCCGCGATTTTCCGAGAGGAGAGAACCGATTCCGCGAAAGTGCGTGCGACGAACAAGATCGAAAACGTGGGAAAGAGAGAATTTCATGGGGTGCTTATCGACGATTCCCGAGAAGCGCACGTAACGAAATAATGCGCATCGGCACGCGACGATAAGACACGAATCGTTGCGGACTCCGCGAGTCTGCATCGATATTTTTATCTGCGATTGAGAGAAAAGAGAAAGAAAGAGAGCAAGAGTGGCGGGATGAGAGATACAGAAAGAACCATAAATCGTAACCCTGTGTGATTTTTTTAATTATATTTTCGTAATTAAATTTTTCTCATTGTACAACGTCGCGCGAGGAAAAAAAAAAGATTCGAGGAAGAAATCCTCGTCGCCGTTTCGAGCGAGCGAGCGAGCGAACGCGAAGGGGCTACCGCCACGCGTTCACTCGCGCCACGTTCTCACACACGCGGGAAAAGGAAAGGGGGGAGAATTTTTATCAGGTGGCCCCGAGAGCATATAACTAAACTTTCACGCGAATCGCCGGCGAACCGAGCCGAGCCGAGTCGAGCCGCGGCCTTTATCGCGCTCAGCCGGAGAGCGAGCGAGCGCGAGCGAACTATAGACGACGGCCTCCTTCGCTCCGAGCACGAGCAAGCTACGTATGATATTTAACCTTCTCCGTGAACGCCCCGCGCTTGCAAAACAGGCCCGTTCTCGTTTCCCTCGGCTTCATTTTCCTCCTTTTCTCGTCTAAGATCCTTTGCTCGGTCATGCGCCGGGTGAACGACTCTCTCTTGAGTGCGCGCAAGCGAGCGAGCGAGCGAGCGAGCGCGGATCGGCGTTACGATCGAATTAGCCCTTTGTGTATCCTGAGCCGTATTATCCGGCTCGCGTAAGAAGAAGCAGCGTTTCTTGCCGCGATTTAGGACCCTACGCGAAGGAATATGGTCGGCTTAATCCTTTAATGTGCGGATTTTCTTCCTTTTACGATCACACTTAAAAAAAAAAAAACAAAAACAAAAGAATCAGACGCGCTTATATAACGTTGATTGGAATATCCTCCTCCGATTACTTCTCTTAACGATGAAAATTGGATACTGCGTTCTCTCTCTCTCTCTTTCTTGTACCCACGTAGGCGTGATTTGCGATAAAGTTATCGCTCAGCGATTGCGATCAATGTAAACACTTCGACATTTCATCATCGTTTTGCGCCGCGCGCGAACCGACCAACAAGCTATCCTCCTCTCGACGAGACGCGGTTAGGGTTAGGCGCATCATTTGCAAGCCAAATATGACCGAGGTCAAGGAGCGGATGTTGGTTTCTCGGACGGAAGTTTATTCGTTCCGATGCCGCCGCTGCCTCTCTCTGTATATGCGATCTTACACGATCGCGGAATATAATGGAAAATTGCTCTCTTCCCGCAGCATCCGCTTGCCAAATATCGCACTTTCTCGCGGAAAGTGTGCGATCGCGAAATGAATCTTGTTGCACAATCGTCGTGAAATATGGGCGCTGTCGATTTACAGAAATATTATTCTGGTTTAGAAACTTGCATTAATAACACGGTACGCGGCATAATCGCGATTACGTAATAATATATAAACACAATGCAAGAAACTATAACTTAAAAAAGACGTCTGTGATTAAATCTGTGGTTTTTCTTTTTGTCTCGTTATTAAACAATTAACCAAAAATCGAACTAAAGAGCCAATTTTTTTCTAACCATCAGTCGGCGCGATTTATAGCGTGACACAAACACCGTGAAAAGAAACCGCCCGACAAAGAAACTGCCCTTGGGATATTTTTCGAAACCGCCGACTCTCCACGTGTGTGTGTGTGTGTGTGTGTTTGTGTGTGCGCGCGCGCGTGTACATGGTGCCTTAACTCGTTCGAGGCACGCTTCGCAGGCAGCCAGTCTTTCCTAGCGGGGAGACTTTTATCATTTTTACCCGATCGGAGAGCCGCATTCCGCGGACGAGAGCCGCTTCTCGTGTATACCGGGAGGGATTCTTTTGCGGTCTCGGCGCAGCGGAACTTATCTCGACGTCGTCGTCGGGGAGTCGGGGCGCAAGCAAGTGTTACGACATCGCACACGCGATATTCCCACCCCACGCGGGAAATGACGGGCGATCGCTCGAGTGTAATCAACGCTAACGAGGTTCGACCTTGGATCGGCGCGTTGCGCCGATGATCCGTACCTTTACGCGACGTGGACAAGACGGTCGAGGATGATTTTTCCGTCTCGCGGCGAAGCGCCTTCGCAATTTTCTTCGCGAGAGCGAACCTTCTCTTGGAGAGTTCATTAAGTTTTATTCTTGATGATGATGATACGCGAAGAAGAATCATTTTATTGAATTTCGCATCGGATATTTATTTATTTATTTATTTTTATTTATTTATTCACTTGTTTACATTCTACAGAATTCTTAAGAAGAAAATGGTAATGTAATCAATTGTGCGCGCGCACGCGCTTTTTTGTTAAAAAGAAACAATTGACTTTTAAAAACGCGGTTGCCGTCGGCGCGACCTCGGAGAAGAAGAAATCTCCGCACACATGTATGTTTACCAAAAATCCGCCTCTCTTTCGCGCGGAACTTGATCACAAAGAGACGAGCGCACATCGCGCGGAGAGAAGCCAAGGACTCCCGCGAAAGCGCGCGGTCTCGTCCGCGAAAGTAGACGCTATGCAGATTCCGCGTCGTGCCGCTCAGCCCTGAAGCGGCGCGCGGCATCCAAATGCCTCGCTTAAGAAGAGTCCGCTTCGTTCGTTCGTTTTCCTTTGTCCGCGAGCGTGACATCCGTGAAGAATCGGAAGCCGGAGGAGGATGGGGTTGAGATCAGAGGTCAAGAGGAGCGCATCGCGCGCGCGCGGAAAACAAGCCTGCGCCTATAAAATTACCATTCCGGTGCCATTCGAACGTCTCCTCTCGCTGCCTATCATCCGTTCCTCTTTTCTCTTCCCGCGCTTCTTTCCGCGTGCGAGCGCGGCTTTTATTTATTTAACGATCCGACCGAGCGTGTGATCGTCCCGCGGGAGAGAACAAGACGCGATCACACGGAGATCGATCGCGTACGATCGTACACGACTTCGAGATTCTTGCACGATTCGCTCGATTGGTGCCACTTTTGCGATCGTCTTCGCAAACGGGAAAGTGATATTCTTTCAACGTCCGCATCGCAGCGCTGAAAAAAAAAAAAAAAAAAAAACGATATTGAAGTCTCGATGAAATGTTAAGAAAATTACATGGTCGCACTTTATTACGAGAGCTTAGGTTACATCCTAGTTGAGATCTCTTTTCTCTGGCTATTTATTGCGGAATTATGTAAAACTTATAACTTACGTGTTGATATATTGCGACGATAACATGTTCGGAAATTGCCATCGATGCCGCGGCGAAAAAGAAAGAAGAAGGAGATCCAAGTGGGGAAACTTCGTTCAGATCGTGCGCAATGTAGAAGACGATCGTGTGACTTCATCTCATCAACTCGTTGCGCGCGATGGACTCAACTCGAGTTGTTTCATCACAGCAACAAGAGTAATCGATCCGTTTCATTGATGTCACGATCGCGTGACTATGTGCCAAACCGGCTCTTTACATGTTAGAGAAACGTGTATCTTTAATCGCGAGGTATGCCCGCGATGCGTCGTCTGTAATTACAAAGAGACAGAGATAACTATATAAGCTTTAATATATCGGGGATCCCGAGGAGAGGTAATGCCTTTAATATACCGGCTGTGTGTAATTGGCGATTTTTAACAAGACGGGGGAGGGAAAATACGAGTGACAGTCCAATTATCGGTCTGTTACACAAAATCAAATCGTTTGATTCCGCGGTGCGTGCGTCGTCAATTACGCGCCGATGTTTTGCCGTGCTTATAATCAGAAGGAGTATGACCTTCTTTTTTTTTCCACACACACACACGCGCGCGTACTGGGAAATAAATTGTATTTTAAATACATCGCATGTTCTCTCGAACGTCAATTACTTTTGTTTCTTAAACGCGAGAGTGTGGTATTAGTCTGTCGTTCAGCTTTATTTAATTACGGTCCGACACGGCTGAGTGAAGAAAGGATCGTTCGGGACACAATTTTCAATAGATCCGCACTTGTTGTGTATCCCATTAAGTGACCCTTTAACGGCATTACGCAACGTCACGGCGTTAAGGTTACGATTTCACTGTGACGTTCAATTACGTTCAATTATGTATTCGCGAGCGTCCGTCGTCGTAAAGGCATCCGAGAGACCATCCCAGGCCATCAATCGGCCGGGGAGCGACACGCGCACGTCAATCGCGCGCGTGTGTGTATACAAGGAGACAAAACAACCGCTAGCCGATACACGATACTCCGCGACGGTACTTTTTCTCGGTATAGATCCCCGATGGTGAGCCGCAAGCCAGCCCGCGCGTATCAAGTGCGTGTGTACGTGCGTGCGTGCGTGCGCGCGCGCGCGCGCGCGCGTC
>NW_018020875.1:118435-158036 GCF_002006095.1 Pseudomyrmex gracilis | reverse complement strand
CGCGCGCGCGTCGCGTTGCGTTGCGTAACGCGGCACGCACGTCGCACAGTCTTGCGACACAATGGCGCTAACGAGCGATGATCGACCCACGGCGGCTTTGTAAGTATTCCGCTTGATTTGCGGCAACGCATTTAACTCGCCTGCCTTCGTCGACCGGTCATCCTCGACAAGGCCTTATCCATTCGATCCCGCGTCGACGACGACGGAACTATACAACTCGTCTATACACACACACGGTGAATATACATCCGATCGCAATAATAATCCGACGAGGAAGCGACGCGACGCGACGCAACGATCCCCGACTGTCCGATGTTGTATCTCGCGTTCTGTCAAACCTCTGTGGGGGGATCTCTTATCCTCGAGCAAACAGATAATGCTCATTGTCACTGACCGTTACATGGCGGGTGTATCGTTTTCAAGGCGCAGCAAATATATATTATACGCGTACTAGAGGAATAAATATATCGCGCGCAAGAACCGCGATACTCCCGCGGATACGTCCGATGCGTTTCTCAAGCGCGAAAACAAAGTTGTCTTGTTGATTAAATAAATTCCGTATCGTGGAAAAAAATCGAGATACGACGTTCGTTATTCTCTCACACGAGATTTATTTATACACGCGGGAGAGAGATTCATCGCCGTGTGCGCTTTCTGCAGGTGTGGCAAGGAGAGGAGGAGAGACGCGTCGCGCGTTTTTCGCCTCCTCGTAACAACTCTCGCGCGCTCGCCTTCCCCGAAGAACGCGCGTTTCGCGCCCGTATCTCGGAAATGGATCTCTCACGGGTATTACCCGGGACGAAATATGATTTCAGAATCCGTGGGATCTCTTCTAAATGGACGCGCCGCGTGGCTCGTAAATTTGCGCGCGCTCTCCCCCTTTCCCTCTCCGCTCTCTGTATGTGTACGTACGTAACCGGCTCTCGATTAGAAAGGCCTACTCGCGCGCGCGCGCGCGCGCTCGCACGAGAGTTGCTTGCGTCGCAGTTGCAGCTTTTGCTCGCTATTGCTCGTGTTCCCGCGCGCAAATGCATTCACGTATGTATCAGCCGGGAAGAGAGGAGAGAGAGAGAGAGAGGTCACGACGCGCCACTCGTCATCGGGACGACACGCGCGAGAACACGTCGGATTGTGATGCGCGCGGTGATTGAATGCCGACTTTATTCACGCCGGTTCATTCCGGATCGCGCGTATTTCAGACATTCAAAAGTATTTATTTTGTATTAACGCGATTTATAAAGTCCAGAGATCGCGAACGAACAAATCGCGTGAAAGAACAGTACGTCAAGGGGATGATGCGTATAATTTGCAATCGTCGTTTGCGACTTGAAATCTATGAGAGAACTCGTGTCTATTTACATTTATTTATTGAGAAAAGTGTAAATTGGATCACGCGCGCACGAGATACACAATAACACAGTGTTCCACTTGGAACGTTTATTTTTTATTTTTTTTATTTTTCCAAAACAGAACAAGTTGAGAATAAAAGGATCGTAGTAATTATCGATCCGTATTCATTATACGTTTAGTTACTTTCAGCGTCGATTCGTACTTGGATAATTACGCCAAGCTCCAACCGCCATTGCTCCAACGATATGCAATTAATCTCTCGTCAAAACCAGTCTTGTAGAACAGCTAGGTTCTCAAGCCACGTTGCTTTCTACGGACACGCGCGTAATCTACCTTGCAGTAAAATTAGATACATTATCTTTCGCGGATTTTTCGTTTGCCTTCCAAGTTCCGTAAAATGGCAATATGCACGCTGTGTAATCGCCGATACATATATATGTATGTATGTATGTATGTACGCACCTTTTATCGTTTGCAAATAGCTGCGGTGTAACGTGTCATTTGAGAAAATTTCGATCTCATTTCGAGCGCGTGTTGTCTGCTCGCTTGAAAAGCGAGAGATCACGAGGCAAACACAAATTATTCAGCCTCGGATTTACGGAGTTGCTATGATCTTTCCGAACGAACGCGCGGATCGAAAGATGCCTTTCGCGCCTCGATAAATCCGCGAGTAAACATCTTACGCAACTGTTTAATAAATCGAAAAAAAAAAAATCTTTTAATTCTCGCACTTGTGTGTGATCGAAGAATCGATTAACGTGGAGAAGATCGAAGTTTCTCTCTCGATTATATTCCGAGATATATCCGGCCTCTGCATCGCGTCGAACGACCTTCTTCAAGTCACGTGAACCCGCGCCGACCAATTATTGTTTATTGCCGGTCGAACGACAGTTCTTGCGTGCTACCTACCACGAGGATTATGGCTAATTGCCGCTTGAACGGTACCAATTAAGGTAATGCTCGTCGTATAAGAATCCGAGATTAATTTTCGAACATCAAAGGCACCTGCTGCGCGCGCATCCCGAAGGACAGGAACGTGACAAAGTATCCTGCAATCTTTCGTCAAATTGCAGCGATAATACATACTGTTGACTTTTAATAGAAGAGCTGTTGCTTTTCGGTTTGTTTGTTTTTGTTTTTGAAGAAAAAATTGCCAACCAAATTTTCTCCAGTTTCTTGTGAGATCGCATCGATCGATTGCGCTACGAGAAAAGATAATAACAAGAGCGCGGGATGCGCGCGCGTCGGGAATCGGGGGAAAAAAAAAGAGAAAAAAGGAAGAGGACGTTGCGCAACGTTGTGCAATCGGCTAACGAGCAACGATCGCAACTGGAACGAATTTCACCGTTGGCGTAGCGACGCCACGAGTGCACCGTTGCACTCGTTGCACAATGGATTTGCATAGATAGAGAAGGAAAGGGATGGAGGAAGGCACACAGAGCTCGTGCACCGCCGATGAGAGGGCGACGCCGCTCCCCTCCCGGTTGCCCGCGAGTATCCGCTAATTTCTTTAATTACCGCCGCGATCGGGCGTAATTAATGGCGATGCCGGGAGAGTAAAGTCGCTCTGGTTTCCGCGTTGCGGACTATGTAATGAGGTAAACTCTGCTCTCCGCTCGACTCGCCGCTCGAGGCTCGGAGAAAGAGAGAGAGAGAGAGAGAGGAGGCTGACGCGGAAATTGCGAGCAGTTCCCCGTCCCCGTGGAAGAGAAGAAGGCGTATCTCGGCTGTTTTCTCAGAGAGCGAGACGCGCGCGTTCGATAACGAGGATCCGTGTAACAATGTGTCCCGCGGCTCCTTGTATCAGGAGCCACGTCGTTCCGCGCGCGATTCCACGCGGCAAACACGCGTGGAATTATTAATGAATGCTGGGCGTTCACAATCGTGACGTCTCGATGGCAGCCTCGTTAAATCGCGAGTTGTACCACGGTAATCACTGCTGTACACGCGCGCGGGCTCGCGCCGCTCAGTTTATCTATTTATACAATTTATTTTATACGCCTGTCACGCGAGATTAGAAAACCGTCCGGACGTTTATCTCAGGCGCAGGAGGTGTGCGCCACAAGCGGCTCCTAACTGCGACAACAACCGGTGGAAACACACAGTGGTCGCGCACAATGTCGCCCCGGTGTGCAAATGTCGATGACCCTCGAAGAGGAGTCAGAAGCGAAGGAGGTGGACGAGGGCAAGACCGCGGGAATGAGAGAAAGAGACGGCGAGTGAAAGGGGAGACCGAAGCGAAGACGATGGCCACGAAAGGGGGGACTTAGACGGAAGAGGGAAGAGAGAGAATCCTGAAGAAGAGGAAGAGAGGAAAGTTCGTCCTGCTCGTTACGTACAAGCGGGGTCGTCGGACCGACCGGCGTGTTTAGCAGTTAGGAGGCCTAATGGATGCCTTAAAAGACGACGAAGCGGCGGCAAGTTGCCTATCTCGCGACGACGGAGACGCGCTGACGCTCGGCGTCCGATTTCCTGGTGCGTTGGTCCTGCGGTAGGACAACCGGTCAGTTAACACGCTCCGCGCGCACCTGACCCTCGCGGGTCGTTGATCCGCGCGTTACGTGGTGCGCGTAGTTTTAATGGGGAGATTTGTGAGCGACGCGCCATGCTCCGTAAATCCGCGCTCACTCTCCTCGTGAGAACGGGACTTTCCTTCCCGGTCGAAAATTACGCGGACGAGAGCGCGAGCACGATAATTGGGATTAGATCCGAATCCGGGATATGTACCGCAATGGTAAACCCCTCTACACCAAAAAAAAGTCGACATTTAATCAGGAAACTCTGGATGAGAGCGCGAGATTGTCCAATCCTTATCTTCGCGCGTCGTAAATCGAATTGAATTCAGTTTTGAGCCCCATCAGATAATCCCGAGGCGCGCGCGAATTGCAAAATGTCGGGCGTGTTGCTAAACGCGCGCGATCTGGAATTCTTAACGCCCGAAGACACGTTTCTACGATGATTTATGAACGCGCTTTCTTGTATCTTAATTACGCTTCGACAATAAAATTACAATTTAACGGGGCTCGGCGTTTCCCAGGAACTGTCCGGGAACGATTTTTGCTGTCGCGACGTTAAAAGCGCGAAAGAAAGGCGAGAGAGGAGATCCCTCGCGAGATAGCGAGAGTAGCGCGTATCGTCGTCGTCGTCGTCGTCGCACCTGTGTGTAATGCGCGTGTATGCGCTGCTCAAGTGCTGCATATAAGCGCGCAGAGAGCGACATAATCTCTCCATGTGGAAACGCTTACAATATGCGCGTCCCCCGAGTATCATACGCACCCATACGAAGCGCTCGCGAGAGACGTCACGGAGAAAGTATGTACACTTTCTACAGCATCCGCGGGACTACCGTGTTTTAAAGTCGTCGTTGAGACGACTTCTGTATGTTGGCGCGATATATGAAAAAGAACGCCGATATTTCGGCGAACAAATCTTTGTCGCGCGAAATACGCGAAGTGGATTGTTTGAGGACGTATATATTAATCGACGGATGTTCCATTTATTTTTTTAAACTGAAATATATTTTTTGACAAATAACGAAAGAATCGGTGCCGAGTTGCGACACAGACCCCCGATGTGCGCCTACACGAAAAATATATATATTGGAGAAAGAAATGGAACACTCTCAAAATAACACTAGAGCCGCTTGAAGAGAAACAGATATCCTGAAGAGATTGTTGTGTCACTAAATATTAATGTGGACTTTTAGAAAGAGCCAGATATATATTCGAAGAAAGAACAAAAGATGTGGGACAAAAGTAAGCGATTAAGAGTCGTGTTCCTCGCGGACAGGAAGATCGATTTGGATCGATTTAGGTCGGCGCCACGACGAGCGAAGGTAGGCACGAAAAAAAAAAAAAAAAAGAGTCAGATTGGGAATCGCGTGCGAGAGAGTCGCGTGACGTGAGAGGCTCGCGTCTTCGCTCCAAATTTTCCGTCGTTCCTGATTCGCCGCAGAACGGAAAGCGAGAAACCGAATTCTCGATCGGTAGGAAATTCGCGGCGAACGCGACGCGAATCACATCGCGAATCAAAGACATCAGCGAAGACGTATTGTTTTCTCAGGACAGGATGCAGCTGTGGAGTCTCCTTTGATCATGGGAGCACGACAACGGAACGATCGGAGCTTTCTTTGTCGGTGGTAAACGGCTCTCTCGGCTCTTCGTCGTTCGGAGAGATCGTAAAGCGGTCAATGGCGCTAATAGTTTTCGCAGAAGAAGGAAACTGAGACGGACGAGAGAAAAAGAGGAGGAGAATGAAACGGCGCCACGTGGTGTCATCGGTCGGTCCGAGACTCCCTGGTGCGTAAAATTGGACCCTTGTCACTACGGGAACACAAACAGTAGCTTTCTGTCGTGACTATGTACCTCTCGACTCTCTTTCATTTTCTTCTTGGAAAGTGAGCCTCCGTTGTCGTCGTCGTCGTCGTCGTGGGCTCTTACACACGCGCGCGCGCATCCTCACGGACCTCCTCGAAGCGAGGCGCTTCTTGCAGCGCGCCGGTACGGACGCTTGATGATGTTAACGTCGCAAAAAGGGCTCCGCGAATCGCCAGAGACCCATCTATTCGCTTCTTACGTAAGTCATCGCGGTGCGTTGTTCAAAAATCGGGGTATATAGGTGCGCGCCGCGGCGATAAAAATATGGCGCCGCGCGATGATGCTGCAGCTTCTCTTGAAAACGCTACCGCGCGCGCGGTAACTCGCGTACCGATCCGAGGGGGGGACGACGAATCCTGTTTCTCGGGTCTCTCTCATCGCGTTCTGCGCAATCCAGTTTCGTCCCGGTAAAGCAAATCCCTCGATCCGGATCTAATGCGATTCCGCGCAAACGACGCAGGTACATATATCTCGCGACTCGTGTGTTTGCAAATATATCTCACGCGAGAGAATTGCAGTTGGCGAACATAATGTACGTCGGCTAAGAGAACGGCTCAACGCCATTGTGAATTTTCGCAAAAGTCACGTTCCGCAAGTTTCGAGAGAGAAGAGACGTGTGTGTGTGTGCGCGCGGCAAGAATTAGATGCAAAATACGCGACGCAGCGGCTGAGATCGGCGGTAATGACAGACGGCGGCGCGCGAAGACGAAGCCTCCGGAGGTAGTCGCGCCGATGTTTTGCCAGTCGGAGGTCATCCTTAAAAGAGAGAAGGATCTTCCCCCGGTTAAAGCCGCCGGGCCTTAAACGCGCTCACGGCTACCGCTCGGTTCCTCCCCCCTCGGACGCAAAGGGAGATGAGGAGGCGTTTCGCGCTCGTGAAAAGCGGCAGAGAATCACGGGCGCCATTATATTACAGCTCCGCGCGCTCTGGTCTTTAAGCCGCGGGTCGCGGCACGGGAAGAGAAAAGAACCTGCTAAATTAAAGACTTTACAGACTATTGAGCATCGCTCGTTCCGCGCGGCGTTTCTTTCGTCGGCGCGGTCGCGCCGTCGTCTTTCGCCGCGCGATCTTTGATCCGCGGCGGTAAATTCTTTCGATCCGCTCATCGTCCTTCCCGCGAGACGAGAGATCGGCCGCCGGTAGCCGATATGTATACGCCCGTATAATTTCCCGCAGTTTATTTCGCTCCGATGATACGCGCGCTGAATCCGCGTTCGGTATACATACCAAATGCGGTTCCGGAATCGATTCCGCGCGGAGGGGGGGATACGCGCGGAATGCCGCGAAACGTAATAACCGCCCTTCCTCGCGGTTAATGAGCCGCTTTAAAGTCTGGATCCGATCGGAATGAGGGGGGACGCAGAGTGCGCGAAAGGATGGCGTTTACGGGCGAGTAGCTCGCTTTCCTGCATTTATCCACTCTCTGATAGTCCGTTAATTACCGGCGAGCAGCTTAATCGTCGTTGTATAAAACCGCATCTTAAATAACGCGCGCGCGCGCATTTCGGAGCTGCTACCGGAAAGACACACACACACGCGGGGCATAAAAATTATCTTTTGCATCGCTTATATAAAAACGGATGTTGAAAAAACAAAAAAAAAAAAACGTATCTATAATGTACATAGTTGAAATGATCAGACAGATGGAAAATCTTGCGTCGTTGTTTTGCGCGGAAACGCGCGCTGTCGCGAGCGATCGTGCGTCTCGCTACTTATAAACTTCGATTTCACCACGGAAATCCGAAGCAACATCGTGATCGGCGAGCCACACGAGCGCATGAGATTCCTCCTCGTCGTCGTCGAGGAGAAGGACCCCGCAGGACCCCGGCGAGGAATACATCTCCCAGCGCGTTCCTCGGCTCTCGACACACTCGTGACACAAGAAAACACCGCGCGGTCTCGAGAGGCACACGTTCCCGATAAGATCTGCGGTATATGTCCGGCAGATTGAATCACATTCCTCAGAATGAAATGTTCGCTGTAGCGGAAAGCAATGTAGTTTTTCCCATTAACCAAACTCGCCGCGACGTGTACGCTGCGGTTTGTTGTGTGGCGTACCTATCGCGAGAGAAAGATGCATTGAGAGAGATAATAGTTTTCGAGATGCACGTAAAAAAAAATTGAGAAGCAGATTCGCTGTCGAATTGTCGACGATTTTTCTTTCAGTTCGAAGAAGCTTAAGCTTCGAAGAAATTTAATCGCGAGTTTTATTACATCCTCGAGAAATTTCTTCGGATGGCGAACGACGACGCGACACTTGGTCAAGGTTAACGTTAGCCGCGTATTTTTGTATTTCGCTGACGCGATCGAGGTGGGGAAAAAAAACAAAAAAAAAAAAACACTTTCGACCCGACGTGTCTCGCGATCCGACATCCTGTCATAACTTTCCTCGGATTTCTCCGTCCGTGTTACTAAGTGTTCGCGCACACGTACGAGAAGAGAGGGAGAGGGGACAGAGGGCGGGAGAGAACCAGGCGAAGGTTAAGGACGCGGCGGAGGAATGCGAGAGTTGCCGCCTCCCTCGGGAAGGAGGAAAGAAATCGGGCTCATCTTTCTCTCTCTCTCTCTATAATAGATCACGACTTTTCGCTTGGGCAAGGCGGACACGTGGCTTAATGAGAAAGGTCGGGGATGGAACGTCTCTCGCGAGATAGATTCGCGATGTAGGTAGGTAGATAGGTAGGTAGGTACGTTAAAACGTTGCAGCGACGTGGTACACAGAGTGTAACAGAGTGAGTCGCAATTAAGTCGCGTCTTGTAGAAGTTAAACGGTGCCATTGCCCCGCAATGAAAGTCGGAGATTTTGTTTTTTTTCTTTTTCTAAATTGACTAAAACACCAAACGCACGGTTTCGTGTAAAACGTAACGTAAGCGGGATGACGTTAAAAACAAACGTACCAGGGTGTAAAATCACTCTTTCAACACCGATACTATAATAAAGCAGTTAGCAACTAATAAAGTGCTGCTTAACATCGAGTCGTAACCGGGCGTTATTACTCGCACGCGAATGTAATCCCCGCGATGTGTTCAACCGGGTTATTGGCCGCTGTACATATAACGAGGTGCAATCTTAATCTCGGAGTCTCGCTCACCGGCTCCTAAGCGTTTGACCCTGTTAATGACACCGACACGATATTATTGAAGGCCTCGCGCTGCTGTCGACCTGTCTAGCGTTAAATTGCGTTCTCGTACGAACACGGGGGAGGTGGCGCGTCGACGCAAATTGAAGCCGTAACTGTTTTTTTTTTAAGTCCTCTTACATCGATCGATCAAATTCTACTGTCGATTGCATTACCTGTCGAATTTGTTGCGCTCGATATTCGTTGATTAGAACGTTCCGTTCGTCGTGTCGGCCGCACGATAGAAATCCCTCCGTAGGGAATATACACACATAGAGAATACGAACTCTGCGAACAGAGTCGTTGGTGCAACCTGAGGTCTCTCTCCTCGCAAGTCGAGTCCCTCTTGCGTAACAAAGGGCTCTCTATTATCGCGTCGCATCTCTTCGCGCCGATCTCGTCATTACGTTCCGCACGAAGACAACACGATGACGAGGATGTTTTTCGACGACGGATGTGTGTGTGTGTGTGTGTGTGAAAAAGAGATAATCGTCTTTCGTTTCGTATTTCGATACGAAATTTTGTCGGTCAGCTGTAACACACGCTGTGTGATCACCTTGTGTATTTTTTTTAAATATTTTTTTCTCCTACCAGAAAAAGCGCGTGTAAATAATCACAATCGATTCTCTCGTTAGTGATTGTTGCCACATTTATCTCGACGAGCTGATTGGACGTTTCTCGATTCAATGTCGTGACGAATCAAGAGGCAACGGTAGTGTCTCTTATACGCGAAATTCGCATTTTATGGTTTGTATCACATATATACTAGCTGTCATTGCGGTGACAGGTTGTGTTCACTGACACAACACGTTAAAATAAAAACAACGATAGCGTGCGCGCCTGTGTTGTCCTAGTATTAACAAGTTGCAAAATAAAAATTGAACAACGTTAAAGTTAGTTTACTTAGCGTTTAGTTAGCTTACTTAAACTTTTCTGGAAAAAAAAAAAATCTTACGCTATATAAATGCACGACGCGCGGCTCGATCCATATAACACGATCTAAAGTTTCCGACACCTGCGCGGCTAGAAGTGTATTTGTAAACCCAAAATTCACGGTAACACGACCGAGAGGCAGCTGCGACCGACAGGTGGAAGGTTCGATCGCAAGTCGAAAATTTACGCAAGAAGCTGCCCGACCGACTTCCACTCGCTAGATTCCTCACAGATGCGTCCGTTGAATAAAAAGCGCGATGAGATCCAAGCTGATATATTTTAAGAATTCACACACCTGTCGATTCATTAGAGAAGATTGTCGTCGAGTCTCATTACGGGGGAGATTTTCCAGAATCTCCGATTCTACGTGGCGCGCGTAAAATTTATTTGTAGATCGGACGTGAATTGCGCGCGCAATCGCGCGTGCATAATATTGCCTTACCGTAGACGCGGAAGAAACGCTGTCTGACGTAAGAAGTTTTACGCTAATGACCGTCTTAATAATCCTGGAAATAAATAAATACAACGGTGGGGGGAGACGCGACGAGCTCCCGATGGCGATTAGCGCGAAATGAAATGGCCGATGGTCCCTCGTCTCTTCTCTGTCGGCGAAATTATATCGGAGATGCATCTTATATATATATATATATACTCGCGGCGTGCGCGGTTTTCTTCGCGCGGCGGTTTTGATTGCTTCGTCGAACGATGAACAACGAAGAAGAGAAAGAGATATACCTCCCGGAGAAATAGAGAGAGAGAGAGAGAGAGGCTCGAGTAGCGAAAGGAGCGCAGAAAACCGTCTGTTCGACGAACGAGAGATCGTAATAATAATCGGCGGTTACTCTCCGCCGGGTCTCTTCCCATCCGCCGCAGCGGCGTGCTAATCTCCAGGTGCGATGGGGCATTAGCGACGCTATTGCGATAATAATACCGTCGCCGCCGCCACCGCCGCCGTCGTCGTCGTCGTCGTCGTCGTCGTCGTTGTCAACATTGCGAATGGCGGGATTTACAGTTGCGCCATTAGGCGGCGGCGAGATTGCGAGCTCTACCTTCTCTTTTCCCCGGAACGATTTCCTTATCCGTTCACGACACGATATTTCGATTTGCCACGGCTTATCATTCGCGCGTCGATGCGTCGATGATTTTTTTTTTTTTTTTTTCACAAAAGGCCGCCGCCGTTCCCTCATCTCTTTTCGCGACGAGTTTGACGACGCTCAAGGCCGTCGCCGCTTAATCTCCGATTATCTTCTCGTGCGAGAGAAGAGTCCGTCCGTGTGTGTGTATCACGCGCGCCGTAACGGTTCTCGGACGTGTTTTCCCGAGCGCGCGTTTTCACCACATAGAAAACTGGAATAGATAAATTTTGACGAGCTCTCTCGCGGCGCGCAAAATCGACACGATAAGAAAATATCGCGATTATATATCCGTTGTGTCGTTTTTTTTTTTGCGTTTTGCTCGCTTGAGAATTCTATTCTAATTTGCATTCCCGTTGACATCAAATCGCTCGAGAGTCGCTGGAATCAACGAAGACGAATGCGTGTTTCCTTTCGGAGAAACGGGTGGGTGGGGAAGAACGACGGGGGACGGAGATTCCCGCAGTGGCGACGTCTGTCAGTTAGATCGGATCGCTAATTGAGCGGAGGGACAGTCGAAATCGCGCGATCATTAAAAATCCCCACGCGCGACTCCCGCGCGCGTTCGCAGATAACGCGTGCGATCGTAGAACCGGCTGCGTCACGGCACGTGTCTTTCTCGTCTTTGTCCGCGCAGGACGTTCACCACGAAGCGAGAGACACGTCAAGGATATAGACCCGCACTCCATAACAGCCTGTAATTAGAACATAGATAACAACTCGATCCGACAGAGAACGCTTCACTCGTGATATCACACTCGCTCTCTCAGTCGCGTTCGCGTTTGCCAACCTACATACCGAGACGCATCGAGCAGCGGTTCTCACCTGCGACTTA
Source organism: Pseudomyrmex gracilis (assembly GCF_002006095.1). Taxonomy (NCBI): domain Eukaryota; kingdom Metazoa; phylum Arthropoda; class Insecta; order Hymenoptera; family Formicidae; genus Pseudomyrmex; species Pseudomyrmex gracilis. The sequence goes on along the minus strand of NW_018020875.1, from coordinate 146,289 downwards.
TATCGTCGCCTCGTCTGTGCCTTTTAACATCGCCTTTAACATTGAGATTCTTATAGCGAAAAAAAAAACATGTTTAAATTACAGATAGTTTACGGTCTCTATAAAATTTGAAAAATCTATTGCGAAAAACAAATACCTCTTGATTAAAAGGTGTAACAAAATAATTTCAGATCAGAAAAATAAATATAAATTACATCATATTTTACATTTATTTTTCCGATCAGAAATTATTTTATTCGACTTCCGCACAAGGATTTTTTCCGCAAAGATCGGCGCGAGTTATTTCCAATCCTGAAAAAAATACACGTCCTTTCAACAATCGCTATCAAGCACAATTCTCGCAAGTACATCACTCGCGCCGTCATTCGAGCAAAGGCGTCGTGAAACGGAGAGAAATACTGACGCGCACATTTCCACCTCATTCCCGTAGTGAGAATCGCATCCTCTTCGTGGGATACCGCCGTGTGGACAATGGCCACTAATGATGCTTACTTTGACTCCTGTCGGGCGGTCCTCTCCCGAGCCATCTATCTCTCGATCTCGCCGGATATGTACGACTATCTTTCACCCGGGAGATTTCGTTCGAAACCGTCGTCTTTACAGCGGACCACCTCGAAAAAACAATTTTCTCCCTTGCGCGCGTTGTGTTTTTTTTTTTTTTCTATCTGTCTTTCAAATACTTTTCCATCCTCGAGCTAATAATGGACAATTTCTACCTTCGCGAACGCGTGTGTTGATTCTCGATAAGCATCGGTTTCCCTTTTGCTCGCTCCGTTCGTCAATCATCAATGAGATTCTCTCTTGGCGTTACGCGTGCTGTTGTATCGAAGAGACCCTTCGCGGGTTACAAACAAAACTCGGACTCCGCAACATATTTCGAGAAGCCACAAACATCGATGGACTTTGGAGTAGACGAAGAGGCGCGGAGCATCGCGTTCCATTAACGGCGCAAAGCTCGCGGAGCGTTTTCTCGCGAACGAGAGCAAGCTCTTTACGTAATGAAACGCACGCGCGTGCTTTCACCGACGTTGCTCGAATTTAGGATCTCCCGCGGATTTATCTTCCTGCGAGAGGTGCATTACCCGAGCGCGCGCGCGCGAGTTCGCTTTCTAGCAGGTATTTTAGATCGTCGGATTACGGCTCGCTCGCTCGCTCGCGGTGGAATGTCGAGCGTTTCCTTGACCACCGGCGTGTTCTTCTCGCGTTAACGCGTGAATACCGCGTTTTTTTCTTCCTCAAGTTTCTTCGATTAAATCGCGATGAGAAATTTTGTTACTCGCGCGCGAATCGAGAGTCGAACCGCGCGTACGTCTTCGATGAAATTGCGCGACCTCGTGATGAAGAAAGAAAAAAAGAAACAAAAGACGGACTCGCACGCGAGTGTCTTCTTCTGTGACATAATGGCCGCGCGTCTGCTAAAGACAATAATTTGAGGCACGCGTGGTTCGCGCGAATCGCATAACTCAACCGCGTAACTCCTCTTGCACAATGCGAACGTTATGCGGCATCGATAACGGTTATTATTACGTTCGGTTTGTTATCATTACAAACCGCGCGAGAGAGGATATCGTTTCATTAAACACATCCATTCCGTCGTTGCACGTTGCATTCTCTCGGTGATTCAACCTCCGCGCGTTCCATATTACAAGGTAGCGTACAGATATATATATATAGGTAGTGTATATACCTATATATCTAACGCGCGCGCGCGGCGTAGTACATGTAGGACGCTTCTCTCCGCATAATTGGAAAGGTTTCGCAATCAAATCGCGAGAGAGGATTCAATATCGCAATCAATTGCAATCTCCGTTGCATTACGCGGAAGTGTTCAATTCCGCGATTCAATCTCTCGGAATTTCAATTCGCGGTTGCAATTTGTCATCTGGTTGCCGCGCTATGGCGTTCGCCACCCGGAAAAAGTTGCGCGATACATTATGCGAGCATAAAACTTGCTCGTATACTTCGCGGCCGTCTTCGCGCGCGCGGAATTGGCGCGTAAAACTCGGACGTGCGGCGGTCGGTCGGTCGGTCGGTCTGTCGGTCGGTCATCATCCGAGGAATACATATCGACGCGCAACAACGCGGAGGTTGATTGCGACTTTTCCGCGACGAAAATCACCGCGTTCTCCGTAATCGGGAAAGCACATAAGAGAGGAAACGCGAGAGAGGCGCGTTATTAAATAGTGGAAAAAGTGAAAGCGACCGATCGTTTTTTTTTTTTTTTTTTTTTTTTTTGCGGCGCCGCATGACTTCCTCCTTGTGTGTGGTATTCACTTACGCGTTCGAACTTCTTTCTGACGTCACAGTTGTTTAGATACAAATTGCGGCAATCAAGCGACAGCGCGCGCGCGGATACGCGTCAATCGCGCGATTACGCTTAAAAGTTATGAAATTCAGTCATTCCCTCGGTGAAACGTCCGAGCTTTGCGCAATCGTCTTTTTTTTTTTTTTTTTTACCGAACCATCTGGACAAAAGCGGTCGCTCTCATTGTGTCAGAATGAAAATTACACTTTGCTTGAACGCAATTAATTGCGAGATTTATGACGTGTGTCTCGTCTTGTTTCAGTGGCAAATACGCGACGGTGAGGAGATGCCGCGAGAGATCCAGCGGCAGGCAGTGGGCCGCCAAGTTTCTGAGGAAGCGTCGACGAGCGCAGGAGCTCAGAGCGGAAGCGCTACACGAGGTCGCAGTGCTGGATGCCGCGGCCCATTGTTCTCGCCTTGTCTCCCTTCATCAAGTCTTCGAGACCAATACCGAGATGGTTCTCGTCCTTGAGCTGTAAGTAACGAGAGTAAACGTTCTTCGCGTCCACACACCTGTTGATCGACCTTTTTGGAAAAAATTCGATAAAACTATCTTACGCACTCTTATCGATCAACGCGGCGAACGAATATCGTATTTCAAATCGGATTTCAATTCGAATCGCGCGATGAAGGAACGAAATATATAAAACTGAATGGCGAAGAGAGCCGCCGCGCGTGACTGTACGACGGCGTGGCGTGCCAACTTTCTATAACGTGTCGTAATAGTTGCTAATTATTTAAAAAGTAGGACGGCTAAACGTAAAAAAACCTCGCGATTTGAACGTACGCGCATCGCGTGCGCAGGTCAATCATTGTAAAATTACGTTGCATTGATTCGTCTCGACGTAACGTGATGTGAATTTTGTTTGAGTAAAGTTTTACAAAGCGCGCGGATAAGAGAGACGCGGCGCGAGAAAAAATTATGTACGCGTGTTAAATGTAAAATATATATATATATATATATATATATAATGTATGTATAATTGTGCAAGAACGCGCGAGACAGGTTAAATGTTTATTGCGACAGGGCTCCTGGTGGCGAGTTACAAATGATACTCGACCGAGACGAAGTTCCAGAGGAACGTCAGGTCGCGAGATTGTTGAGGCAGATTTTGGACGGGATCGCCTTTCTGCATTCCCTCAACGTAGCTCACCTCGACATCAAGGTAAGTCCACAAACGTTTATATGGTAAAGACGGATCTAAGAACGGCTGTGAGTGAAAACAAAGCATGTAAATAACACAGTTTAACGCGTCGGATCATTGAACTTGACAAAATATTATTAAATATTTATTATTAAATTATCTTTTTCAAAAATATTTTTATACTCAATGACCCAATAATGACCGAATAAACAAAAACTTTTCTGGAAACATGCATTTAAAACAACATTCAAATCCACAATTTAGGTCGCGCTTGCAACGTATTTAATTGGTCAACTATGGTCAGCGGATAGTTTACGGTCAATAATACGGTCGGTGCACTCTAGAGTATAACATTCTCCAGTTGCGATATTAAAAGTTTATTGTCTCGCTGTGTAGACTTTTCGTCTTCAAAAACACACACGCGCGCACGTATGTAGATTTTTTGACCGAAATACACTCGGCGCTTTATTGCTCGTAATAATGTTATGGTTTTATAGACGGGACTATAAATTTCACGTGTGGTGGCACTTATTTTTTTACGACTCGCGTACATTAAAGCGAGTAAAAAAAAAAAAAAAAACCCCTCGGAAACGCGAGCAAAACTTGACACAATTCGCTTCCTTCGGAACGTATCTCCAGACGTTAAAAATAACAAGCGAGAGGCGCGATAACGAAAAGAAGATTGTCGCACTTGTAAATAATTCTTATCTCTCGGGACTTTCCCCGTGCGCCGTTTCTAGAGATGCGCGCACAAAGGAAACGGGAACTCACCTGAGAGACGTATCTCGCACGTTTTAAAACGAATTTTATTCCGCTCGAGGTAATAATGAAGTATATCGCGATGAATTTTAGCGATTTGTTTTTTTTTTTCTTGTAGTCGCGCTCCTCGCGCGTGTGACTAATAATATTAGTTTTTTTGATAACGGTATTGCGCGTCGTACGAACGTTTTCGACGTGCGATTTTCAATCTTATCGAAATAAATATTACGCGATAAAAAAAAAAAAAACAATAATTGCCACATGAGAAAAAGAAGCGTTCGCGAATGATCGGTTCACGGCGCGAGATCAAATCAGCGATCGTGAGAGAATAATTGTGCAATATTTTTCTTTATTATCTCGAGAGATCAACAGCCGAATCTCTCTGGGACGAACGGTGCACTCTCGAACAAATAGCCGCGGGAACGAAACTTTCTGGCAAGGGATAGCGACGACATTTCGGGCGCCTCTGGCAAATTCTCAGCTACACGGGGGCTACATACGCGCGTTCCGTGCCGCGATCCGCACAATCGACCTAAATCGTTATGTAAACGCCTACGTGCGCGGCGGTGTCCTCTTGCCAAAAAGCTGATTAGGGACGATCTCTATGCGCACCGACGGTGCCGCTCACACACCTTGCGTATGTGGCGGCACGTTCCAACAGACGTTATAAATTTTCTCGCTCGATCTCCCGCGAGCGAAGTTGAGAATTTGTTCGAAAGTCACGTTTGTCACGCTACATCTTTTCTTCCAAAAACCTAAAGAAATAATTGCTCTTGAATCAAAACGTGTTTAGAAACTAGAAAAGAAAATATATTCCAATGTGACAGATGTTTTTTTATGCAAAATGTACATTCAATTTATTTAAACATGTAAATTGTTACAATCGCGATCGCGGGGGGGGGGGTACGTTTAATCTAGGAAACATATGTATTTTTGTTTCGTGCTCGACGCAATAAGTTACGTACGTAGATGCGCTATCGGATAAATATGTTGGACGTGTTAATACGCTGCGAGTTAGCGATCAGATAACTGTGTTGTTTCTTTTAACGACAACGTGTAATCGTTGGATATGCAGATATATGCACATTTTTCCATGCGCTTATATTTTCGCACGTGCGCCGTCCGTGCAAAACACGATCGGATTCGAAGAGCGCGAATCGTTCTTGCGTTACCGCGCGCGCGCGTCGTTATGTCACCTGACACTTCGCGCGCTGAAAGAAATGAAAATAGATCGCGGACGCCCGCGTATCGAAAGCGCGGGCGCCTCTCCTCGATGATTCATCTTAATCCCACACACGCCTCTCTATCTCTCTTTCTCGATGGTTTCTAAAAGCCATACTCACGTTCTAAAACGTGTCACTTCTTTCTCGCGGGGAGGGTGTCGGCGCCGCTTTTTTTCGGAAGTAGATCGGCGGCGGCGCGCGCGGTCTACTAGAAAAAAAAAAAAAAAAAAAATTTCGAAATGAATAACACGCACGCGCGAACACGTGCGCGGCCTACGAAACGATGCGGCGTTCGGAACAGCGCATGACGATGGAATGCCGACGAAAACGGGCGCCAATGGGATGTTTCTGTCTCACACGAAAATATATTTCTGTACCCGACTCATCTGGCCAGAGGGGTGAAGAGGAGTACGCGCGGTTACGGAAATAATCCCTCGTAACTTTCGTCGCACGTTCTTGCCTCGAAAACAATATGGTGGCGTTTCGCATCTACAACTCTCCTACCGGGATATCCTCGCGCGCCGCGCGCACAATTCTTTCGTGAGACTAAAAATAATTCTCCCCGAGTGCGCAAAGAGAAGCGCGCGTTCGAGGGACGCGCGATGTTTCATAAAAGTCACGTAATATCGACCCAGCAACTCACCAGTAAATCTCCTGCGGGCGGATTTGGGATCCACCGAAAATAATCCGCCGGGGATTCGACGCGACGCCGCGGATTCGTCCGAGGTGAAAAGATCCGTGAAAAAACAAAAAAATGCAATTGAATCCGGACGATTCTCTCCTAAAAATAAATTGTTTACCACGCGTGCGGGCGGAGAGAGTTGCGGCAATGACGATCGGGATTAAATCGCTTTTTAACTTTCGTCATTTTATATTGTGCGTCGTTCGACGTGTGCGGCGACAAGAGAGAGAAAAAAAAGGACGCGACGATATAATTCCGTCTCGATTGGCGAGAAGCGATTCGGGTCGCGAGCGAGGCGCCTCGAAGTCGACGATGCAACTTGGGAAGAGAGCGAGAGCTTTTGTGCGCGACGATGCGCCAAGAGAGTGACAACCAGTCTTGCCTATTTGGCGGCCAAGATTTGCAATTTGCGATTTGCACACCGCACTAAGCGCGTAGGTATATTACGAGGTAGGTACGTGTGTTTATCGATTATCGGCGTGATCGATATGGGTGAGCCAAGGTAAGCGAGTTGTATTAATAATGTTCCGCGGGCGACACGTACAGGGCTTCTCGCGTTTTAGCCTTCCATATCTCTCTTTCTCTCTTTTTCTCGATGCACGCTTCAGGTATCTCCGCCGCTTGTAACGCGACTCGCATAATAATGCGACGTGCGGTGTGGTTATACAACCTAATTATTTGTCTTTCGCGCGAATTCGCGGCTTTAATCGGTTAATTCATCATTAATACGTAAATACCCACAGGGGTCGCGTTTCACAAAGTTATTCGACGTCTCTTCGCTGAGATTTATCGACGTGTAATTATTACGTGTCGTGACGGAATGCGTCATTAATTATTGTGTTACGCTATATCTTTTTATGTTATAAAGTTGCCGCGGCGCATAATCGCGCAACGTTCGTCGAACGACCTCCGAGCCTCTTATCGATCCTGTTCCAGAGATAGATAGATGAAGAGAGAAAAAGCGTGATAAAGCGCGATGCGATTACGCATCCGCGCACGTTATCCGCGCGCGATATCACGATGTTTTCCTCGGTGCCGATAAGATAATTTTGTTCACGCTTGCGAAAACGATAGGCCCGCGACGCAATTTCAGCCGCGTAAAGACTCGTCATTACAAACAATTCCGCGCGGACTTTATCACGCCACGTGTGGGCTTTTCGCGCAAAGTCGCGCCCACATGCAAAGATACACGCTCGTGCGAAACGCGCGCGCAAGCGATGTGCGGATCGTTAGCCCGCGTCGGAGTTCTAACGGGCGGAAACTAACCAGCTCGAACGGGAATATTGCTATTTCCTTGGGCGGCAGGTTCTCTTCTAGATCTCAGCAGCGGTGAATCATCAGTTATTCAGAAGATATGCTCCGGCGGCGTTTTCGATTCATTGACCCGCGGCAAGTTTATTTTTTCGCGCGCGGCGGCGGCCATTCAGGAACACCGCCGGGGAAAAATAATCGTTCGACAGCCGATGCGGCCCTGAAAGCCGGCCGAGATAAATATCAGAAACTTCGACGTTTGCATTTTGCAAAAATATACGTCACGTCTCCGACTGGCCGAGAGTCGCTTTTGTTTCGTATATTGACGCGCCGCATCAAAGCGAAATTCTTTCAAACAACACGCAAGCCGCTATACATTGACGATATATATGACAAATATACAACAGGATGTATGGGCAGCTTTTACGAATGAAGCTTCGACGTGATATTTATCCTCGTTTATCGTCTGCGCAGCCGTTTCTTGTTTTGCAAGTCGAAACGTTGTTTCGCGGAATTTTCATGCAAAAATGCGAGGCGTTTTCGAGACGCATTTCGGATGTTACGAAATACGCGATGTTTTTTAAATAATATTTGAATTATGTTTCAGCAACAATCGCTCATGAATGTCGCTCGGTGACCCGCAAGATAAAAGTTTCCATCAGTATTTGACGCTGCATTAAAAAAAAAAAAGAACAAGTTGATAATTTCGCGCGCGCTTGGGTGACTGCATAATAACGCGCGAGCCCCGACCGAGAAAGGCAATTGGCCGGCGAATAGGTTAACGAGCGCATTCGGGGGTTCACGGGCTAAAAATAACGTCGTGCCACGAATTCGCGCGATATGCCGCGGCCAAATATAGATTTCGCGGTTATGAATGGAAAAATGCACACGCTAGAATTCCTTGGCCCGCGTCCAAGGGAGCCTTCTTGGCGGGCGGCCACGAACTTTCGGGCGCCGCTCGCTGTGCTCGCCGGCGGTGTGTTCTAAAGCCGGCCTCACACACCGTACTAGTTCACGCTCGAAACGGAACAGCGGCTATATCCGTCGCCGCGACGCGCGCCGGAAAAGTCGCACGCGAAAACTCCTTCTCGTCGACGAGCATGAAACAGGCTCTCTCTCGCCTTCACGTTTTCGTCGGCCGTGGAAATTCGAGAGAATTCGCACGATGACGTTGCGCGCGCGGCCGTGTTAATTGCAGCTTTCCGTATGTTCCCTCCTCCCTTCCTCCTTCCCCGAGCTTTCCCAAAGTCGCGGAGAGGAGTGATGCGCGGGGACACCTTTTGCTGCTCGGTTTTGCATGCCGCTGCGATGAGTCGGACGGTGTTACTCATGCGCATCCATCACGCCGTGGAGAAACACGCTGGCACGCATTAATTAAAGGAAAGGGAAACGTATGGCGACAAATTAAATGCGAAAGCTTGTTCGTAAGTCTTTTGGGGATTTTTTCGTTTTTTTTTGTATTTTGCTTGATTTTATTCGTGTAACGGCTAAGACGTCGTCTCTCTCTCTCTCTCTCTCGAGACGACGTTTATCTCTCCCTTGAAACGCGACGTGGGCGCTCCCCATCGAGGATTTAAAAAAAAAATCCGCCGTTCCCGTTATCCGACGGTGGTACAACAGCGCAATCCGGGCTTTTATCCTTTGCGGCCGTTTTCTAGCCACGGAATGCCCAGCGTCGATTCAAGAATAGACAAGAGCCGGTCAGAGCTAGCATTGCTATAGAGAGAGAGAGCACGCTCTATCGAGAGCTCGCAAAAATAGAGAGAACACATCCCGTGCATTTGCCCGTGAAATCTATACGGGAGAGCGATCGTAAAATCCTGATAAAAGTTCGCGCGCAAACGCGAACTGGAATGCCAGTTATTTCGCCGGAACCTGGAAATCTTCCTTTTCGCGCGGCAGTTGTTGTTTGCCCTCTATCTAGATTCTACGGCGTGAGAGGGATTTAATTATCACGGAAGATATCGAACGAGCGTAACAACGAGCCGCGTTTTTTATTACTTTTGCGATAACGTTCGCGATAACTCGACGTGTTCGAGATATTTTCTCAGAATTCGAGAAATTAACATGTGAATGTTTGAAATTAAAAAAAAAAGAAAAAAAAAACAATTCCAGGTAACATTCGCTGGATTAGATCGTGCGCTTCTTTCTCTCGTTAACAGAAGAATTTTGTCTTTCTTTTTTTCTTTCTTGGATCGCCGCCGTGTGTAAAATAGGTCGCTCTCGTTCGCTTCGCGAGGGAATAATACACTCGCGCGAGCAGCCGCGATAATCTCGGTCGCGATATTTTGCGGATATATATCGCCGCGGATTTAATGCGACGACGACTTGTTTATTCGAGCAACAAATCGCGGCGCGGCGATGATAAACGCAGGCACAAGTCGCGTGTCGGCGGGTCTAATAATAAACGCGCACTAATATCGCGATATAATCACCGCCGACGATGGCGAGGAGGACCACTTTTATAAAAGTCGCGTCGCGAGTATTTATTTATCACCGTTTGCCTTTCGCCGCGGTCGCGTGTGGGTGTTCCGCGATTCGAAAATCAACGTTCTCCCCCTCGGGAGTTTCTTGAAATCGTTTTGCGCGAGCACCAAGGACTCGCAACTTACGCGCTCTTTAACGGACGACTAATCCCCTTTCACTGCGTGACAGACTGAGACTTCGGAGCGTTTAACTTTCGGTTTTTTTTTCTTTTCTTTTTTTTTTTTTTTTTTTTTTTTTTTTTTTTTTTTTTTTTTTTTTTTTTTTTTTTTTTTTTTTTTTTTGTCGCTTATCGTCACACTTCTCGGTCAATTAGTAGCCTCTTAGGTGTCGCAACAAGTTGGCCAAGAACGTCGTTCGGTGAGACAGCGATCTTTATAAGAGACGCGCGCGCGTCTCTCTCTCTATCTATCTATCTCTCTTCCTCTACAAATCTAATCATGTGAGCAATACGGCATGCAATTAGCGTACGTTCACAGAACGTTATTAGCGTCAATGTTTCGTCGTGAGTAATGCCGTTTCATTTCAATGCGCGGCAGAAACTGTAAAGAACGCAGGTGACTGTCGATGAAACCATTTCGAAAGGCACGTTATATCGTGCTTCTGATTTGATTCCGAACTGTCTGTCACTTTTTTACACTCTTTGCAAAATTCTCCACCTGCAATTACGATATACGTGAACTGCTTTCGTGTTTTCTATTTTTTTCTTTTTTTTGTCTTTTTTTTTTTTATCGTACTAGCACAGACGCGCGCTATGCACACGCTATTATTATTTTTATTTTAACGTGAACACAACACGTTACCGCGATGACAGCTAGTATATACGTCTTAACCATATAATAAACCATATAATAAACATATAAGAAATGTCAGAAATAACGCATGAAAATCAAACTTGAAAAATAGTGAAAAAGAGGAGTGGAAAAACACCATGTGACTAAAATCACGTCACAAGGAAAAGAGTAAAAAAGAGAATATTATATATATTATATATAATATTATACATAGATACATATACCGTATTATATATATATATACCGTAATTACGTGACCAAAGTCCGCGGTCGCGCGGCCGAGGTCAGTGACCCCCCCAAGGTCGCGCGGCCGGGTCAGTGACCCTCCTCCACCACGGTCGCGCGGCCGAGGTCAGTGACCCCGCCGCGGTCATCTTACTGTAGTATATATATAATACATATAATACAATATAAAGTATAATATTATAAATATATAATAAATTATATGTATAATATATATTATTTAATGTTATATATAATATAAATTAGTCACGTTACTTTAATCACGTGTTGTTTTTCTATTCTTTCCTGTCACATGACTTTACTTTAGTCACGTTTTTAATTTTCTCCACGTATATGACGAACTGTCAAAATTGCTTTTCTGTCATTATTTACTCTCTCGATCTTGCCTATTCGATTCGACTCGACTCGATTCGATCAACCAACCAATCGGCAACGCGGAAAAGAGGCAACAATAGATGCGATAGATTCGATTCCGAAACGCGCACTTCTTGGTACACTTGGATTTTTTTTATATAGGAAGATACAAATCTGTGTTGATTTCACGAGAGTATCGACACGAGAAATATTCAAGTATTGACGCGCGAAAGTGAAAAAAGAGAAACCCTGTCGAAAATTTCGACATCCGCTCGTTATAGGATTGTGTAGTTCTCCCGGATCGCGCCAGTGGGACACTTTGGGACAATAAAAGAAACTAATAAAGCGCACGGCACAAAAGCGACTAGCCCGAGTGAGCCGTCTAAGTAATTGCGACACGTTTTAGTGCTTGTCACAATTTTCCACGTGCTCGCTTTCGCCAGCAGCGGCTGCATCAAAACATCAAGTGACAAACGAACAGCGTAGCCGAGAGAGAGAGAGAGAGAGAGAGAGAGAGAGAAGGTAATAATCGTTAGCCCTCCGCGTAAAATGACGTTACATCACTCGCGGCCGCGAGAGTTTCTTCGTCTCTCTTTCGTAGCGGCGACAATCTGACGATCGCACTGACAATTTTACTGTCGATGACGCTCTCGCCCTCGGATGCTGCTGTGAGGCCGCGTCTGAGTGGCAACGTCGTCGTAACAATATCCGCGCGATTCACGTCTTCTCGCGACTACTTACGTGTATCTGTTGGAACGCGCGCTTGCTACACGCAGTGACGGAAATAAATAATATTAGCTTCTCTCTCTCTCTCTTTCTCTCTCTTTCTCTCTCTTTCTTTCGGTAAAGATGAAATAAAATACTGCTTGATTAAAACCGCACGATTTGCAAAGCGAGACGGAATTACTTACCGTATGTTCTTCTCTGCGCTCTGCTCATAAATCTCTCGCCAGCAGCTCGATACAGAGAGTGAACGTAACGAGCAAATCGATATATACAACGGAGCCGACAAAAATGATTGCGCGTGTGGCAGTTTTAACAAATATTGTTTGCGCGTTCGATCGCGCGTAATCGATTCTCTCGAGAAGAATCGTTCTCTCTCGCAGCGCGCTCGCCTCTATGCGCGGTTGCACCCTAGAGCCATAAACGCGCGCCATAAAGGACACGGCCCGGATCTACGGGGTGGAGTTCTCGGGTGTATATCCCATTAAAGAGTTCGAATGAATCGATTTCATCGAACGCGTCGCCACCAAGCACGCCTAATGAATAGACGCTGCTGATGTATACACATCGATCGTACTTTTGCACTCGCTCTTTCTCGGGGTCCGCAGAGATTGCAGTTCCTGGTAACAGTTCACTCGCGGGGCCAATGAGTTGCGGCAGTTTCATTGATGAATCTCGTTTGCTCGCTCGCTCGCTCGCTCGAGGTCGATCGCCTCTCTATCCCGGGAAAATCCGCGACTGGAAAACGACGGACGTCCGAGAGACTCTGTGATCGCTTTAATAAAGCAATTCGCATTTATCGACCTCCGAGTAGGAAATTACCGACAGCCGCCGCCGGTTCGTCGAATTAATTCCTACGGATCGTCGATTACAAACGTGTTGGCGTTTTTCCGCGAAACGTCCGCGCGCGGTCAATTAAGCGCGGAATTAATTATCCGGGCTGATGAATTTATGTATTTATATCTGTCACGCGCGTGCAGACGCGGTTAAGTGCTTTTTGCGATTCGACGTAAATTACATTCGGATGTGACGACAACGACGACGACGACGACGTCGTCGCTGCGGAGAAATATTCCATTCGCATTTATTAAAACGCCACGCGAATTAAATGCGGGACGCGCATAGGCTTGTGCGCGCGAAACACAATGGTCGAACGAACGTTTCCGACGCACGTTTTGCTTCATTGTCGTACACACGTCGGAGATAAAAAACGCGCGGGGGTTAACGTGCGTCGTGTCATTATGCGATACGCGTTATCACAACCGACGTTACACTTATCAATTATTTAAACCACGCATAGTACACACGCGCGTATATTTACGCGCGCGAGTACGTAGTCCAAACCACTTTCTAACATAAGATCTATTCATTCAAGACGCTTATTAGGATAATTGAAAACGTTATGAAGGATGGGTATAACGTAACTTCCTGCATTCCATTCTTTATCGCCGTAATATTTACGTGCTTGTGTGTGTGCGCGCGCGCGCGTGTTTCCTCCAATTGATTCTAATATAATGTTTCACTGTTTCGAATTACATCGCGAACACTATATTTTAATCCTGTAAATGTTATGTTTTTAAATACCAATTTGTTTTTGGATACCAATTTATTTTTATTTTTTTTTAGAGATTAATTCTATAAGTCCTAACATTTACATACAATGTGATTTTTTATTGGTTAAAACGTTGCAAAAATCTGTAAAAATTCACGAAGCTGTATTCAACGTTTTCAATTGAGAAAATAATGTTAGTTTTTATTTTTTTTTTTTTCTTAGAATTTCGTTTATTAAGTAGTTAATGAGATCTCATTTTTTAAAGTCGCTCGGAACCAAGTTCAGGGATTTCCAGGATTAGAGTCAAAACTGTATAAGTAAATTTTCTTTTCTGGATTTTCTCAAACACACATTTTACTCTTCCTCGAAACGCGTCGAACGTTTATTTTTATCTCATACAAAGGAAATTGCGTTTATCATACATCTAACGAATCGCTATATACTCGAGGAGGAGGTTGTATTCGATGGGAAGAAATTAACGCGTAAAAAAAGGCACGGCAGACCGCCTGCGGGGTCCGACGCTTTTTAGCTGGCGGATTTATGAGGATCCGTCTCTCGCGTTCATTGAAACTTCCGGCGGCCGAGAAAAGAGGGGAAGGCGAACAAGCGGTGCGCGCGCGTGCGAAACTCTTGCGTGCGTGCTTGCGTGCGTGCTTGCGTGCGTGCGTGCGTGCGTGCGTGCGTGCGTGCGTATGCGTGCTCGGGCATATTAGGCACGCAATAAAGTTCGGACAAACGAGAAAGTGGGAGGGGAAAGAAACAGAGGGACTCTCCGCGCGGTTATCGCTCGGCGAAAGGATTGACTTGTGCGTAACAAGAGCAAGAAGATATCGATCGTTCACGCACCAAACTCGCCCGGTGGTAGTTTTAATGACCGCGTCTACATACGCGCCTGTGTGCGTGTGTACGAGAATAATAAAACAATTTTGTTGGTTTTTTTTTGTTTTTTTGTTTTATTTCTCGCAGGACAGTTCTGTTTTGTAATCGGAAGATGCGCGTTTTTTTTTCTTTTTTAATCACGCACGCATTCTAATTAACTGTATACTGATTAATCATTCCGCATTCGTGTCGATCCGGCACTCGCGCGCGATGAAAAAGCGGGTAAAGCGACCAGGACACGGCGCGAATCGGCCACCTTTTTTTCGACGCCTTTCGCTTCTAATTGCCGTTTGCTTCACGTACGCGGACTCACGAAGTGTCACACATTGTTAAGCGGATCAGCGGGCTAATTATCCGGCCCCGGTGCTCATTGACACGCCTAACGAGCCTCTAACTGCGCAGAGACCTCTCGGGTACTACTGTTGAAAAACTCTCGCGCGCGCACGTGAGACTCACGATTCTGCATTGTGCGCTGAAAGAGAGAGAGAGAGAGAAAAAAAAAGGAGCGTCGTTTTAAAGAGACGGAAGACGCACCGTTATCCTCGCGGATGATTTCTTACGTTTCGCGCGGGGTACAATGTACTCTCGGCGGCCGGATAATGACGACGTCAGGAGATTTGCCCCGTTAAAGTCCCGTAAAAATTCTTTCACGGTCGTCACTTCAATATCGCACGAAGAAAAGAGAGGCCGCCTTTCGAAAATTAGCGCGACCCGCTTAATTGCACGCGATCGTCGTCTCGTCTCCATAAGCTCGTTTTCTAATTCCACGCGGAGAATGTATGTCTCAATCAACTCGGACGGGGGGAATTACACACCCCGGCGAGATGCGGTCGGCCGTGAGAATTGTCGCGGGCCGACGTTGTTTTGTTTTGTTTTGTTTTTCTTACGTACAAGATGAATAAGCCACTGGCGTTCGATTTAATGACGCACGTCCTTCCTGCGAATCGTTTTTGCGCGGATCGAGGCACTTAAGTGCCAACATCCGATAGAAGTGCCCGCTGCGAAGCGCAAGGGAACACCTGTTACAATTCGCAAGGGTGCGCGCCGGATCGATATTACCGTCGAGTCGTAATACCTGTGCCGCGATACTGTGTTGCGCCTTGTGTCCACAAACGATTCGCGCGAACGATTGCGCAAGAACGGTGAAAATAGACGGCATGTTGCAGGAAGTGTGTCAGTCGCGCGGGCGAAAAAAAAAACGGCGATCGATATGATTCGGTCACGCTCGAAAGTAAATGATAATGGTCGAGCGACGAGCTGCTTGAATCCCTACATGTGGCGATGCAACAATACGTTTTTAAAACATTTGAGCGGAAACACAAGATGTGAGATTTATTGAACATAAAAAAAACAAAAAAAAAACAGACGATCCATTCGTTTGAATCTTTAACAAAAATAAATTATGTTAAAAACTAGTAGAATGATCTCAGCGTGCTTATAATAGCAAACACCATAGAACACCGAACTCATCACACACAAGTTTACAAAACGTACCAATATGTTTTTACATTTCGCATGTTGATTGACACATAAAATTGTTATTTTATTTATATATATATATATATATATATTTTTTTTTTTTTAAGTATGTACGTACTTTACTTCGAGCCGATCAAAGAGAAAATAACAAAAAAGGTTATAAATATAGACGCTGGAGTGATTCCACCGCCCGTATCTCTCGCGTTGTTAATTAAGAACGAGGTGAGTTTTGAAGGATACGTGCACAAGGGGAAGAGAAGACGCGATACGAAAAAATGAGTCGCATCGACTCGTTCGCGAGAGGCGGAAAAAAAAAAGCAAACCGGCGACATGCGCTCGCGCGACACGATTAATTACCTCGATTACGTGACGAATGCGCGCCCTGTCGAATCGTCGTCGTTTATTAAGCACGTTGAATTAAGTGGCGCGGCGGCACTTGGCATCGAGTGTGTAATGAACGTCGAAACGGTCACGTGTTTCCTCCTCAAAAAAAAAAAAAAAAAAATTGCACACCGGTGCAACTCACACACAACCGCGTTGCATCGAGATTGTATTGTATATGTGTATATTGTTGCGGAATGTATTTCGTGTCGACACCCAGTGGCAAGAAACGACAGTTTGATCGATCGACGAGAGGAGCTACTGTTTGACGGAAGAATGGATGGCAACGCGTTATTGTTGTTGACTTCGAAGTTCAAGCGGTAGATTTAAATCGGGAATCGAAGCGTTCGACCTCCGATTTTTTTTATTTTTTTTTAATACCCGTACGAGTTTTTTCTATAAATTTGCGAATAAAGCACGTGTTTGTAAAAATTCTCCGAGTCGTCCAGTTAGTACACGGTAAAAAAGAAAATGTTAATTTTAATTAAAATGAACCTCCTGGAATATTTTTTATATACATTTAACGAAAAATATACTTTTTGTTGAAATAGGTACTTCGCATTTGAATTTGAAACGCGGTTTTGATTTTTATCGAAATTCGGAGCGAAGATTTATCGAGAGAGAAACGTCGTCGTTGCGTTGGCAAGAGGGAACAAAAGGCGACTCGGTCGGGGATTCGTCTGTTTGTGTGTTACGTTTCGTTAAACCGAGTTACGAGTCAAACGTGACCGGGTTTCGTCATGAGCTGATCTCGGCGTGTACAAGACGATTATAACGCGATTCAAAAGCGACTCCGCGTGACGTCGCGGATCGTTTTCTTCGCGTCACGTTTCTTCTTTCGAAATTTCGGCGATGATTCACCTCGGCGGCTGGATACCAAATTGAGCTTTCTCAAATGTGATTTTTTTTTTTTTTTTTTTTTTTTTTTTTTTTACACACGCACTTGTATGAAAAGAGTTTTTTTTTTTATTCTTTTTAAAGTGAAAGGTGTAGCTTGCAATAATTTAAATATATGTGTTTTTTTTTTTTTTTTTTTTTTTTTTTGGAAGGTCTTTCGTGATCCCGAATTGTGATCTATTTTTATATTTCTTTTATTCTCGTTCTACTTACCACCAAAAGTCAAGAATTTCTCAAAGAATACAATTAAAACTTGTTAAAACAATGCGCGCATTGTCATTGCCGCGCATCTGTTCCTATCAATTCTCAAAATATTTACGACGGAGAAAGGATATTGTGTTGCAGATTCTCATTGCAACTCCGGTCTGTCTAATTGTGCGCAATTGTATCTCTCGCACATACGTTACGCCAGAGAGAGATTTTGCCCGAGCGGCTTCCGGATAATTGAAACGCCGAGTTGTAATACGGAATCCGGAAAATCAGATCTAATCAAGATCCTCGGCGTGGCGTTTCCTTTCAGCGCGTAGGAACTGCGTAGGAACCAATTTGGGAACCCCGCGCTCCAGGAAGTCGTCCTAATAAGGAACAAAGACATTTCCATAATTAACCATTACGGGGTCTCGTACGTCAGCTCTCGCGCGGTCGTGTTTCTCGAACGTGTATCGTCGTCGTCGTCGTCGTCGTCGGTCAGTTCTCCGGCGATTGGGCGTGGGTGAGCCGATCGATTACCACGAAAATTGTCCCCGGCCGCAATGCATTTTGTATGCATCGCGCATCTCTCTCGCAATCTCCGCCTTCCACTCCGTTCGCCGAAGGCTCCGTGTCATCGATCATGCGCGAAAATTCTGCATCGCAACGTTATTTAAATTTAGCAACTTCATGTTTCGTGGAGGAGGAGGAGAGGAAGAGGAGAGGGGAGGGGAGGGGAGAAACGGCGCGGGCAGCGCGAATCGCAATTTCTTGCGCTCGACCGTAAAGAATGGTGTCATCGATCATGCAAATTCCGCATCACCTGCGATAAGGATAATGACCTTATTTGAATTTAGCGTCAAGTCTTCAATCTTCATTACCGCGTCGTGAGAGATCCCCCTTTGGTGTGTACCCTTCGTGTGTATGTGCGCGCGCAATCTACGTCGGCTCTTGACGTGTTGCCGTCCTCGTAATGCGCGCGCTTTGTTACAGAAAATTATGTTAATATCAATTACGAGCTCCTCTCGTTCTTCATCACTTTACTCGCGAGGAAACGTGTAATAATTTATGTAATCGGAGTGTTTTATAATCTCGCGACAATTTTAATTACACATTAAAAACTATAAATACGCATAAAACGCGTCGCATTTGTAACAATAACAATCAACGTTTGTGAAACGTTTATGCGTTATAAAGTATTTTGTATTATCGCGCGCGCACACACACCCGTGTCGCGCAATAACGTTCCCAATTATTCTGCACAAGCTGCAAGCTATAAATACTAATTATACAATATTACCAAGAAGGGCAGTGCGAACGAAGGTTGAATAGGTCTGTAATTCGTATCCCCCTTCTAATAGAGTGAACATCATTTTTACGAGCGGAGCTGGCGCGCAAAGACCTTTGTCGCTTTCATGAATGCAATTATGCGCCGCATTCTTTTCATCAGAGTTTTTTTTTTTTGGAACCCTTCGCGAACATCTGCGCGCAAATACGAAACGAGGAGAGTCGGTCCTCCCTTTGGACGTTCGATTAAAAGTGTTCAACAACAAGTTTCCTTCGCTTTTGCGAGGTGATTCGCGTTGTTTGTACAAGCCGCGCTTGTACACGCTTGTGTGAATAAAGCGTCTCGATAATGACATCCTTACGGAAGTAACGCCGCGACCTCGCCGAGGACGACGCGATTCTCTCTCTCCCGATCAAATCTCCCGAGGTGATCGTAAACCATAGCCGCGCGAAGCGCGTGTTGACAATGGATCGGCGAGGCTTCCTCTCGCCTTTTATTTCTCTGCGTTCCTAGACTGCGACCCGACGCGCCGTCGTTCCTCCGTAAAGTTTCTTCGCGTTGGCCTCTTCGGGCATTGTTCGATTGTTTTCCGGGAAAAGAACCGGGACGCGGGAGAGGAGGCGAAAACGCCGACATGTGGGCATCGCGCGGTGTTGGTGAGTCTCGCCTAGGCCGCGCGACGACCTTTCTTATCGCCGGAATCGTTTTGCATCGGCATTACCTTGCCTCGCAAGTTACATAGACCACGGACGTGCAAAAAGAGAGAAAGAGAGAGAGATAGAGAGAGAAGACGCCTACGCGCGCTCTCATGGTATTGTAATGCGCGCACCTTTTGCCTTTCCACCTGATCGTCGAAAAATTCCGCGTTAGCCTCGCGTGCGCGTTTTCCTTTCTCCGCCTCGACCTGGTGCCGACAATTAATCAACTGCCTCGCGTGATGAAAAACGTCTCTATCGCGGAAGTTATTACGCATTTTGGAAATTCGCATCGAAGATTACATCCTCCCCCTCCCCGTAATTTTACACAAACATGTTTGAAAATTAAAATTCCGCCAAAGTGAAATTCTCTCTCTCGAGAGAGAGAGCTCTTGAACCACGAGCTAAAATTAAACCGCAAATCGCGAATCGGCGGATTGCGCGCCAGAACGCCGCAAAAGCCGGGCACCGCAATTACAAACTACGTGTGTATAAATATACGTATGTATGCATATATATATATATTTCAGCTTGCTATATTTGCATCGCGACGGCGGCGCCGAAATTCCAGAGCGCTCGGGTAGGAGAAAAAAAATATTTTTTTCGGACGTTGCGTGTCATGCGCGATAATTGGCCGGGGCCACGAAAACGGGGCGTTTTGTTTGCGCCGAGGGAGAACGCACATCGCGTGCGAGTGTCATGCGAGCGTCTCTTCCACATCTGAAAAGAAACATTACACTTTCTCCGTGTTATTTCGCAGCCAGAAAATTGACACATTTGTATCTCACTCTTTCTCTTAATGGAAGATCAAATGCGAGACGGGGAACGCGCTCGCTCGCGTTCGTTTCTCTCGCGTGCGTTTCTGCGAAACGCGCATCGCGTTTCGTCTACTTCCCGTATCAAGAAAGTTTTCAAATTATAATAATTAATTCGCAATTGGGAGAGGACCCGTGTGTGTTTGCATTTTCACGGCAAGTTAAAAGACACTGTTGCAAACGTTTTATTTATTTTTACTCACGACCGTTCGTCTCGTATACAATAATTACGGCGAATTGTGTGTATGTGTGTGTGTGTGTGTGTGTGTGTGTATCATCGAATTAATTTTTCTTTCCCGATCTGTGTTACAGCCGCAAAATTTGGTGCTCACTGGAGAATTTCCCGACTGCGACGTGAAGCTATGCGACTTCGGCATATCGCGATACATCAGCCACGGCACGGACATACGAGAGATCCTGGGCACGCCCGATTATGTCGGTGAGTTCTTTTTTTCGCCGCTCTCATCCTTCTGCGAACGGAACGTATTTTACGCGATTTCCGAACGTGTGTCATTTGTCACCGTGAAACGTGACTAAGGCAGAAGGATTTTCGCGCTAATCTCTATGTACCGCGCGCTAACACATACGACGACGTTCGCGCGAAAACGGCAACCGACACCTGCGCGAACGTTTTTCCTCTAACACCTCCACGGCGTCATTGAGAATAACAGTCACACAACCCTGATAGAGTGCCCGTTTTTTTTTTTTTTTTTTTTCTCACGCCCTTATACGGTTGCGACAAATAAGTGCGCGGTTTGTTCGACCTCCGAGGAAGTTCGAGCGATCGTACGCGACGGGGAGAGACGGATCTTGTCTACGAGCCGCGTTTTCGACCCGGGTTCATGCCGCCGTACGAAACCAGCCACGATTGTGTTCCATTAGGGAAACAAGCGCGTTGCATAATCGGAACAGAACAAGCCACTCCGGCCGAGCTGAGCTCGGGAGTGTCTTGCGGGTCGCGCGAGATCGGTCAGAAACCCTTTTATGATTCTCGCGGCGGCAATCAACGTCGCAATTACATCGCACTCCGCCGTGTCTAACGGTCCGTGCCGCGAGTGGACGGAGGTGTTAGGTAACAGCGGGTCATGAGAATCCTTTTCCGTGGGGAAACCGAAGAGAGAGTCTTCTCGAGATATCCCGCGAGGTTTGAAATCAGTTCTGAAGAAGAAGACAAGTCGTTTTTTTTTCTTTCAAGAAGCGCTGAAGAATATTAACAGCGAGAGATGATTGCACGTAGTCGTAATGTTGAAAGCAAAAAAAATAAAAAAAAACCAGAAAAAAAGAGAACATTGACCTTAATTCGACGAAAAAACCTGCGTCATTATATTTCCTCGCTCGTCAATTTTAATCGTTCAATTAGCGTCAACGCGAGATCGCCGCGCGGCAGAAATTAGCGAGACCGTTCGCGGGGATAAAACGAGAATCGTCTACTGCTACTCGGCGACGATTAGCCGGACGAAGCGGTCTCGGAAAAACTGGCGCGAGTTTCGAGACGAGCCCGATACGAAGAAGCAGCTCATTGGGAGAACTCAGTGAGCTACACTTCGGAGCTCGCGAGTGCGCGCGCGCGCGCGCGAGTCATTACGCAACAAACTGAGCGCGCGGCCGGCCGGTTCTTTGCGCGTTGTATATCGCGACGATTACGCGCGTGTGCAGAACTTTAATACGTACACACATGTGTGTGTGTCCACGGTTACGATTATTATTACACCGTTGAAGAATACGCGCGCGCGGTTCCATTAAGCGGCGGCGTAATAGCGTTAACGTTAATGGGATATAGAAACGGGCCGGGAGAGAAGAGAGAAGCGCGTCGTTATTTTTCTCGGATTTAATTACCGCGACTCACCCCGGCGTCGTACGGCGCGCGGTATAAGGTTTTATAATACCCACCACGTGGGCGACCTTCTCCTTCTCATATAACTCGCACGTCTCGCTGTGCGTGTGTGTTCCAGCTCCGGAGGTACTGAATTACGAGCCGATCAGCCTGGCGACCGACATGTGGTCCGTCGGCGTGCTGCTCTACGTACTGTTAACGGGATGCTCCCCGTTCGGCGGCGACACCAAGCAGGAGACGTTCTGCAACATCAGTAGATGTCGTCTGGACTTTCCGGACGATCTCTTCGAGGACGTTTCCGAGGAGGCGCGCGATCTCATGCGCAAGCTCATGGTGAAGGATCCGAAGTAAGTATTGCTGTAATTGATTTCGCACAAATTAATTCGCACCCAGAAATCAGCGCGCGTGTTCGCTACTGAAAAACAAAAACCTCCCCGATTCCCTTTCTCTAAATAAATGTGATGCGAAAATTGAGTTAAACGGAGAGTTAAAGCTCGAGATTCGCTTTAAATTCGAATTGAACGGCAACGTGTGTAATAACGCGCGTCGACGACGACGACGACGACGACGACGCGATTGCGAGATCTCATTGATCATCGCGGATGGCCACTACGTCGCCATTTATCTTCATGAGCCCCACTTGATTCGACGGAAAGATTTCCATTCGTTATTCCAACGCGATCGCGAACTACGTCGGTGTCTTCGCGACGCACCCACGTTTGTTAATTTCTGCCGCGTCCGTAACGCGAATATCGGCAATTACATCGCCATCGAAGAGAGAGAGAGAGAGAGAGAGAGAGTCCAATTCCCGGACCGGTGAAAACAATTCCTTCGCGGAACGTGAGATCTTTACCGGGAAGACCCGGCGCTTGTATAGCTTTGAAAGTCGAGAGATACTACTACGCGTTCGCGTCGATTACATTATGTTAGTTGCATGTTTAGAGAACTTGACTTCGCAGAACGAAAACAATCGCGTCACGTAGACGTATCGTTGCGCGCACACAGTCGTGGCGACATTCCACGATGTAATCACATCGGGAGGATGACGACATACACCGGAACACGACGCACAACGGGGAACGTAGAAATCACGTTCGATATCACAGACGCGCGCGATTTGGAATTAGTGGGTCACATATCGTCCCGACAGCTTCGAGATCTAATCGCGCGCGCGAAGAGAAAGCCAACACGCGCGTTCGCTTCTTACGGGAATTTTCGCGACGGTTTTGCTTTGCGTTCTCCCCGCGAGATTGTCGCCGGAAGGTGGATTCTTGCCGGTGAATTTATCTATCGATCTTTTGTTGATACAGATTCCTGAAGCGGCGAACGTCGCGCGCGCACGTCGCTCTATAGCCTCGCGGGTTTTAACTTTCATCGCGTTCCGTTAACGTCCGGCTTTCGCGCGTTCGATTATAACAAGACGCTCGAGCGCAAAAGCAAAAACCGTCGCAATTACGAGTGACAAGCAAGTTTTTTTAATTGTATAAAATAAATTTTACACTCGCTTCATACGAGTTTCGTGCGCGAACTCTTGGAAAATAAATCGTTGAATTTATTGCGTTTGATAATTTCAAGGGTTTTTTTGGAAACACTCGTGTTTCGCGATTTAATTGCGAATTACGCTGCGCGATTTTGCTTGAGACGCGTTTTATATAAATAGCTCGCTCGCTAGAGCAGCGACTTCAAACTCCGCTATTGAATTCGCGCAAAAACTCGGCGCCGCGTCGCCACTTTCCTCGTCGCGACGAGCCTGTGCGTACGTCGAGGAAGAGCGAGTTCCGTTGGAAAAAGTGTCGTGTGTTTTCTTATCGCGCGCGAGGACAGCTGAGAGGAAGTCGCTATCCGGGAATGTTTGCATTCTTCCTTTCCCTCGCGCGGCTTATCGCGCGAAACTCGGACATATGGCTTATCGCGAGTGTTCGTTCGAGAACGATGGATTTGTTCGCCGACCTATCGAATTGCCGACTTAGGGAATCGTCGAGGGAGTGCGCGCGAAGGACGAAAAATCACATCTCACATAGTGTGACACGCGTGTCACGTCGCTCGCGTCATTATCGCGTTTACTCACGTACTACACTCGTTCGAACTTGTGTGCAAACAATCGCGAAATTGATGACCGGCGTTTACGTTGACAGCGCGGCGATTAGCGTAACAAGCGCGATCCGCGCAAAATGCCGCTCTCTTATCACGACAACTGCCGCGTTAGATTTTTTACAGTTGGTTTTTCCGTCAGCTTTTTCACGCAATCGCGGAGTCGCGTCATCAGTCGCTCTACGTGCGGCCAATGATAGACCACGTGACGAGTTAACTGTATATTTTTAGGAAACGCGCTCTTTTTTTTTTTTTTTTTCCGGTGCCGGAGTTTTAGAGAATGGTCCGCGCGCCGTTTGAAAACGTTTTCGTAGCTCCTTGACATTCCAACGGCGGTTGTACGCGCGTTGCGCAATCAGGTCGTTCCGTTATTGAAGACATCCCGTCGTCGTTCCGTGTGCCGGAAGTCGAGCGATACACGTCAGGCACGTTTCACGCAGCAGCAACGGCACGAAACGACTATGTGAAAACGTTAGCGGTGGGACCGCCACGAGGACGACGATGGCCACCGCCGATAATGCCTCGCCGCGGCTGTTTATATGCGACGGGTCTCTTAACCCTTTGACTCTCATGCTCCTCGAGTTAACGAGGACGACGAGAGCGAGTCGTTCGCGGAACGAGACGAGTTGTTGGGACATATATTTGTTCAAGAGCGTCGTACAAAAGTAGCAGAGGCATGTGACCGGTTCTTATATCTTCTCCTCGGCGCGTTTATCGAAAGCGCTGAACCCGATTGCAAATTTTATATATTTACGTTGATTAGAAAATCATTTCGACGGTGTCTCCTAGAAAGCAATTTGTTGTCTGTTCGCAGCGAACGCCTGACGGTGACCGAGTGCCTCCAGCATGCCTGGTTCAACATGTTCGAGCAGCCGTCGGCGCCTTTGTCATCGACCACGTGCTCCACGTCGGACGACAGTTCGACGGTGGATCCGTTGACGACCTCGTCCGGATTGAACGTCGACGCGAAGAGACGGGAAGAGAACGATTCCGCGTCGTCGTGCGTAAACGCTCATGCCGCACCATCGTCGTCCTCCGCATCAAAAACCGAAAACGTCAACGAGAAGCAGCAACGATTGTCCACCCCCGGTTTGAGCCACAGCCTGGAACCGTCCAAGCCGACGAATGTGCGCGCCGTCTCGTCGCACACGGAGAATTTGCACACGGCGTCGAAGTTGTCGTCCACGCCCGTCAGACTCGGTCTGAATCCGGACCGCAGAGACACCTTCAAGAAGAACATGGACTCGCTGGCGCGAAAGTTCTCGGGTACGATTCTACAAGAGATCGTTCTTCTCGACTCGGCGTCGAATTCTTCGTCTACGACGGGAGCCAACGGTAACAACGGCGGTGTTCAGCAACATCGCGCCATCGCCACGCACACGATGCCCGCCAGCGGCGAGGTGTTCAAGTGCACGCCCGTGTTCATTCTCGGCGAGGCGGAGCAGCAATGCAGCAGCGATTGCGGCAGCGACACCGTTTCCGAGATCTCGACCGACAGCTCGAGCGATCGCAGCAGCATCTACTCGGACGACTCTCTGGACTTCATTCTTTACGGCAAGAGCCAGGGCCGAGCGAGCTTTCCGTTCACCGCCGCGGACGCGAACGCCGACAGGTGGGAACAGAGGCACAATCATCACCGCACCGCCCGAGCGTGGCCGCGCGAATGTAACGGCGTCGTCAGCAAAGCGATCAGCCGTTTCATCTCGGAGACTTCGTCCGCCGGGACCAAAATCGCCAAGATTCCGACACCCTCGACGGCTATGCGCGGCAGCAAGACTAGTCTCGAAGCGCTGCGCGAGCGGGGCGGCAATTTGGTGGTCATCAGGGAGCCCGTTCGCGCCGGCAGATACACCAGATACAGCGAGGTGCAGTGCGAGTCGGTGCAGGCGCGCATTCGACGGTTTCAGGTGCATGAAGCCTCGTAAGAGATTGTCGTGCACGGGTCGAAGAGTTTTGCTCTGCGTTCGTATCCACGCCAGATGGGCAAGAGTCTGGCTCCGTCTCTTGAAAGAAGCCCGAGCGGGAGATCAAAAGCTTGAGGCGGTTGTATATGTTACGCAATCACAACGAGATGACACCTGAAGGATGCGCGAGAGATCGAGCGAAGAGAAGGGGCGAAAGAGACAGACGAACGAATGTTCTCGAGATTCGTGAAGCCTGTGTGATGACAGAGAGAGAGAGAGAGAGAGAGAGAGAGAGAGAGAGAGAGGTTCTTTCGGAAAGTTCGAAAGTTTTTATGAAAACAATACTTACAAACTTTGTTTTAAAAAAATTTAAAAAAAATTGATTTTTGTTTGGAATTATTAAATTTGGATTTTTCGATATCGGAGAAACACGTATTGGTGAAGTTCGTGGGCAAGTAATTTATTCAAACTGTGTCTGAGAAACTTGATGCGACAGCAAAGAAGACCCGCGAACAATGTTACACCCGATTAAGAAAGTTTTCTGTGTGAAAGTTTTTTTTTCCATAATATTAAGCGTTACTTTGTGTAGGGAAGGGAACAAGAAAAAAAAGTCGCGTGCGTCGCACCCAAAAACCTGAACAGCGACAACAGCGTTTCGAAGCCCCTCTAGCCCGACCAGCGCCGGATTCCTCGGGGAATCCGAGAGATTGATCGTACGTAAGAGAGAGCGTGCGGCTGCTATGTGATCGTGCGCGCACAACGCGCACGTAGCCGCGCGCGAAATGTGTTGTGAGCGCGCGGAATCTATCGCGCTTGTTATATTACGCCTCTACACGCGTGCCTTCGCGAAGGTGCCGACGAGAGAGATCGTAGCTTGTACCATATCAAATTGAACAAATGGCTGTTGTAAATACACGGGTGAATGCGTGTGTAATGTATGCGTGTGTGCGGTATGCGCGTGCGTGTGTGATGCGCTGACTCTACGAGCAGCCTCGAAGAGGGCGGTCTTTAATGTACATATTCGAGTAATCAGAGAAGGAACGAGTGTGACAGGATAGGTTTGCGTGTGTGCGTGTGTGCGTGACTTCGGGACGAAGGCGCCCGCAGTTGCGGCTACGCCGCCGGTCTCGGGGGTGGTCTCGCATCGGCGTGACAACGGCGACGGAGGAGATCCGGAGGAAGGTCGAGCGAGGTCGTCGCGCCACCTGACACTGAATTCCAGCACAAGGGGAAGAAGAGAGTGGGAGGAGAGAGCAGCGCGCATTCCGCCGCGCGGAAAAACACGCGTGAGACAATTGGTCGCGCGTCGACGAGTCAGCTTACGACGACGACGACGACGGATCTTTCCTACTCCGCCGATGTCAAACAAAAAGTGTAAATAACAGAGACGCGAATGTGCCCGCGAGATCGCGAGCACCCGGAATGAAAGGCGCTCGCGCGCGGTGTGTGTGTGTGTGTGCGTGCGTGCGTACGTAAGGGAAACTTCGACGGAGGCAGCTTCTGTAATTCGCCGTTATCGATAGACTGAACGACCGTCCTTTTGAGCTGAAGGTAGCTCGAGCTGCATCGCGCGCTATGCACCAAAAATGATGGTTACGCGTTTTAACTTATAAAATGAGATTTACAAACATAAAAACATAAAAACGTAAAAATTGCATCGCATCAGTTTCGAGAGAAAAAAAACAATATCGATCGAAATGTCCAAGCGAGTTGGCTGTGCGAAGTAAGTCCCGCGATTCGCAACAGCCGCGCGCGTCGCGTCCACGGTGCATCACGCGCGATTCACCATACTCGCCATATTAAGTAGTTGTTTATAATAACGACTAGCGACAATCCCGCATAGGAACATTTCGGTGCCTTCCTTAAAAAAAAAAAAAAAAAAAAAAA